>NW_009719842.1:89108-145947 GCF_000703405.1 Apaloderma vittatum
GTAACTATTGTGTTCTTCCCTAGAACTTTAAGGAAAGACTTGCTTTTTTTTTTACCTTTTTTTTTTAAATCTTGGTAGAAAAAAATAGGGATTGTTCAGAGCTTCTGTGCAAGCTCTTTCTTCTTGTTCCTTGCTGTGACTTCTGTATTTTAAGTAGTAGAATAAGAATGTAAATCTCAGGATATGTACTTTATTAGTATAGCCACATAAATAAATGAATTGCCCTAAAAACTGAAAGTGCCCCTTGAGATTCACTGAGCCATTCACAACCTAAGTTTGACAGGCAATGATTTAGCCAAACCATCTATAACTTTTATTTGAAAAACAAGGACAATTAAAAATAGGATGAGGCATTTTGGTCATGAATTATTCTGATCAGGAATGTGTCTAGATTTTTATTCCAATGCCTAAATGAAATATCTCCCTGTATATCCAGTGAGTTTCATTACAACTTCAGTTTTATTACCTCACTTTGAGAGATTTAATCCTTTTCTGGGAAATCCATTACTCTTCAGAAAGTACAAATAAAAATGAAATACAATAATAATTTTTGCAGGATGGAGGAGAATAGCAGGAGAGAAGGAACCAACTTTTATGTTTAAGATAACCAGCCTTTATGTTGTTGAGATGCTCTTAGCATAGTAGCAGCCTCTTTGAAAACTCAGGAATAGCAAAACTTAGAGGCTACAGATGTGCTTTAGCTTAGTGCCGTGGTACCCCTCCCCACCACATCAGCTTTACTAGCATGGTGGTTGCTGTTGTGGGTTTCGTGGAAGGTCCAGGTGACCCATGAGGAAATTTGCTGCCTGGGACCTTGAGGAGAGAGGCTTCCAGCAACATTAGAGCTGCTGAAGGAACAGCTTTGGTCTTGTGTGCTGGTGGAGGTCTCGGGCGCTCTTGGAGCAGTTTGCTTGGCTGGACTGGGTGGAGAAAGTGTCAGCAGGTTGCTTCTCCTCTTAACCAGGGGATCTATGATTACACATCCCATCCTGGACAGATGGTAGCGTACTTTTCTGTCACCAAAAGAGATGGACTGAATTTCTACCCCAAGACCCAGCACCTTTCCACCCCAAGACCTCAGTGATTCACCTCTGTGCTCTGAAACCTCTTGGGATAAAGGCCAATGTTTCCTGGGATGAAGGAAAGTAAATAGAACTGCATCAGGCCAAGTTCCTTCTAGTTACTCTTCATCAACAGGCATAAAACAAGTGATTCCTCCTGTATTCTCAGATTGTGTTGTGAAAGAGATGAGCCCTGTGGCTGGAGTAGGGAGGAGAGTGCTGGCACTGAGGTCCCAGGGCAGGGAGGATTTGATACATCTCCAGAGTGAGAGAGATGGAAATGTGCTACCTAGGAAGAGAAATCTTGCTGCAGCCAAGTATCTATATGTCCAGCATGTTTCTTTCCCATGAAAGCCACCATCCATAAAAGAATAACTTAGGTCTGGGGGTAACCTGAAAAATGTCGCTCTTCATTTTTCCCTCTCTTGTTCCAATTTTCATTACTGTCTGGACACTTATAAATCCAGACTATTTTGTACAGTGTAAAGATTAGGTTTGGCTTGTTAACAGTGCTGTCAAAGGCAGAAGCATGTTACCCACAGTTTAAAATTTTGCATCTTAGATATTTTCTGTCTGAAAACAAATTTGCTCTTTTGAAATGTGAATATTAATGAAATTAGTGTGTTAGTAGATAAAAGTATAGTTTTCTTAACCTGTTTTGTTGCATTTGTGCAATCAAATGCAACATGACGCTTAAAATGTAATTCAAGAAGAAGGGGAAAATAAAAGAGCAGCAGTAAATAAGGAAGCAAGGTAAGGATTGAGATATAAAGACAGTAAAACAGAAGAGTGAAATTCCTGCAATGAAACCTGACCAAGTTTAGGTGCAAAAGATCCAGGGTCAGACTAAAAATTACTGGCACCCACCTGCCATGTGTGTTTCGCTTTATGAAATCTAACAATTGACATGGAAAAATATGAGGAAAAAGTAAACCAATCCTTCTGCACGCTAGTGATGTAACTCATATGACAGACTCTGAGAATAAATACAAAAATTAGAGGATGCCAAATACAAAGTAATAGAATACCTTTTCTTCTATAAGTACCTGTGGAAAGTTATAGGAATGCAATAGATTATAACATCATATATACATGGCAAATGTTTGATTGAAACTGAGGTTTCAGTATCAAGGAAGACAAATTTTCACCTGCTACTTGTTTTTATTTAAATAACAAAAGACCTAGAGAGGAATATAAAGGCTCAATCTATGGAGAAATTTCCAAGACAGATGACTTTGTACTTAAACTCATAGGAAATGAAAAATCAGTGGAAATTGGACATGAAGCACATGAATAGAAGAAGATGGAGAAAGACTAAGTAAAGGAAATTAAATGACACTAAAGGAAATAGCACCACCTTGCAGGAAGATATCTCATCCCTGTGTATTTTGTAAATGGAACACCTGCAGAAATTTCTTCATCCACCACAAAGACCGAACTTCTCTTGACAGTATTACCCTGAGCACTGATGCTTTAGTACCAAAGAGTGCTGGGCATAAGCACCTGCCAATGTCATAGACTCCCTGTATTTTCACAAGTATCTGTGGTTAGTTAAGTGCCTTGGTATTTAGGATAAGGGCATATTTATCCTGGAAACCTTTACCAGCTCTCTGCCTCTTATTTCATGCAATGGCACCTGCTTCTCGATATTTTCTTATTTTTTTCCCGTGGGTTATCTGAACATTTTCATCTAATGGGGCTTTTCAGGGCAGCTGGTTATCTGAGGCACTAGTGGTATGTGTGAAAATATGATTTCTAGCTTGGGGAACAGAGTCAGTCAAGCTACAGCAGCATGAAACCCAGCATGCAGCTCGTTTACCCTGCCTTGTCAGTGGGTTTGGCAGCTACTTCTAATCTCTGTGCTGCTGCAACTAGACTGCTGCTGATACCCAAACTCCTTAGCTTGAGGTTTGTGTAGTTGTTTCTATACTATGCAGAAGCCAATCTTCATCCAGCACACCCTGACCTTCTCTGTTATGCTTTTAACTCAGGTAAATACTTCTCAAATTTTTTTTTTCTCTCAGCCTCTTGCAGAAGAAGCAGTGCTCAGACAACACAAGGATAAGCTCAGGTCGAGACAAACTGAAAGTACCAAGAAGCACTTTTCTGCTTTCTTGCTTTTAAAGGATTCATCATAAAGATGGAGACCAGCACACTCCAGGGAACTCCTGTCTGCCTGAAAGGTTTGAGTTGGGCTGGCCATGAGTCAAACTGGTGGGTGCAGAATGAGTAGTGCTTTCAAGCCCAATGCTGTCATTAAGCGATTTCTTCTGATTCAAAAGGTTAGCAAGCAAACACAAATAAGAGGTTTTCTTTTGCCTTCTGAGAACTCACATGGTACAGCCTCTGACAGAACTCTACATGCGTGCCCACACACAGGTACCTGCAGAAATAATGCAAATGTCCATCACAGCTGAAAAATCAGGATTAAAATAACCCTATGTGATCACTGAGAGGAACCAAAAAGAGCATTATTTCTTATGACTTAAGGTTTTTTTTAAGACTCACTTCCTAAAATGACGTCACTAAAGACAGTGGTGGTAAAGTGGATATATGGAAGAGATTTCCCAAGAGCCAGGTAACTGTAGAAAACACTGTCGGCGAGTAAGAAATGCAAAATCTTCTGGCTGCAAGGAAAAACCGTCTCACACCAATTTGAGAATGAGCAGCTTTGCAGCTACATAGTTGTTTCCTGCTCTTATGCAGACAGTACTCTATGCCTGACCTTTTTAATATTGACAGTAGAAATCTTCAGCATATGTTTCCTATCTTGGGCTCTCTTTTCCATACAGGATGGGAGGTCACCCCAGCAATAAAGCTTTTTAGTTGAAAAATTGTTTAACACATTGTCAAAAGTACATTAGTAGCTTTTTTTGATACTGAGTGCTAAGCTGCTAATTGAATTTACAGGCTAGTAATAGATCTCGTATTACAGGGAGGAGTGGATGTCATGTAAAGTCAACCTTATTCCACAGAAAGAAGAGCAAGATCTTGGAACTTTTCTGTGAAACATGTTAACTTCAGACTACTGCTTTGGAGTTACTTTGGGGAAACCTTTGTAAAGGCTCTTAATGTGAGCAACAGGGGATTTTAACTGATGCCCCAAATCTCCCTTTGAATGAAGGTATGTTGAAGCTGAAACATATCTTGAGCTTGACCTTTAGAAGAATGTCTAAAGAAAAGGACTTAACGGCTTTCCCAAGTCCAAGATCTATTATAGACCTCTTGTTTTGGAAGAATTACATGTATATTTGTGAAAGATGTCACTCAGACTAGGAACTGTTTAGCAATAGTGTCTTTTTACTACACGCAGAGCTAGTTTGCCACTCTACTGCCTGGTTTCAGTTATAGATGTCTCAGCACAGATGGATTCCTCAAATATTGATCTAAGCCATGCTTCAGTTATCTTAGTTTGACTCCCTTTTGCCCCTAGATATTTCTTAAATAGATAATGAGTTCTGACAGCAGGGCTATGCTTGCATTGGGTTTCGGTGGCAGTATCGAACTCAAATACACTGTCCTTGTACATCCTAATTGCAGCTGGGGCCGCAGGTAGGGTCAGCAGATGGTACATCATGTAGAGAAAACCTCACATATGGCCTGGGCTGAAGGTGCAGGCTTCATTTCTATCCTAGTTTTGCTCCTTAGCAGGAACTACAGGCTGATGCCAAGCCTACAGGCCAGTTCAAGGTTGCCCCCGTATCATGTGATGCAGGGGCAAATAAGATTTGTCAAACATAGACGTGTAGGAGGTTTCAGACAGCTCCTGGAAGCCAGCAGCTCAGGTTTACACAGACAAAGCTTGGGACAGCAGCCAGCCAAGCCACCTGCCCTGGGATGCTGCGTGGCTGGCAGTTGTGTCCTTGCTCTCCTGAGCAGCCCCTTCTAGCAGCACCCACCCCTGCCCACATCCTGAGCCAGCTGCCTGCAGCCTGGTACCCCTGCACAGGAGTGCTGGGAAAATGTTGCCTGCTGGCTCTCGTGGTCTTAACACGTGTAGTGTGGAACGGTCTCCCGTGGCTAGGCACTTACAGTCCACAGAAAGCTTTGACGCCTCCAAAGAAGCATAAATGCTAAACATTTTTATTATTGCTGTGCATAGGTGGCCAAGTTCTGAGCATCACTTAAGAGTTTTAATTCTAGGCCATAAAGCATACTTGGTGACAAAAGCCCGAAGTCCTAGCATAATACCTAATACTGCCATTAAACAGGTTGTTGTTCAAAAGGAATACCTTAATCTGCTTGAAATGCAGAGCACAGTTGGCTACTAATTGTAGAAATAAATAACAAATGCATGCAGTCTTGCTCTATCTCGTTGTTTTTCTTTTCAAAACTAGTATATATTTCTTTCTTTTATGTAATCCATTCTGATGACCTGCTCAGGCACAGGTCTCTGTTTGGAAAGCAAGCCCAATTGACAGCAAACCTTCTGCTTCTAGATCCATAAATCTTCTCCCACAAGAGCTTCGATATTGGTTCAGAAATCAGACAATGAAATGAAAATAACAGCAGAAAAGCATCTTGAGTGGTTTGGTAAAAAAAAAAAAATCCTTCACTGAATGTAAAATAATATTATGAAGAAAAATAAACTGAACAAAAAAAAAGGTACTGAAAATTAATTCTCCTGTTCCTCTCAGCTCCAACTCCTGTGAATGTAATTTTCAGCTCCACTGTGTGAGTATTCCCTACAAGTAGTTATGGACAATTAAATAGATAATTTTCCACAAGCTGCTAGAATCTACTACATTAGTATATCCTTATTTTGAGTAGGAATGTTGGGGTTGTTTTTGTTTTGTGGGGGGGTTTTATGGATTTTTTGTTGGGGTTTTTTGTTAATGTTTTCTTTTCAAATTTCTTACTGGTCCAGATCTAAAGCTGAAACTGCACTTCGGAATGGAATTTGTGGTTCCATCTCCTTTCTTTACATACCTCTCGTAGTTGAGGAGCGGTGACGAAGATGAAGGTGGCGGCTGCAGCTCCAGATGCGCCGGGCACAGCAGCAGCCCTGGGTAGCTCCGGATTTGTCACCTCCGAGCCGGGAGCTCCCTGAGCGCCACCTGCTGTCACTTTTTAAATGACAGCCCGAGCTGCCATCGCCGGGCAGCGATTCCTGGGGCGCACAGGAGAAAAACCTGCTCTTCCCCTCGGCCCCTTTCTCCCGCCGCGCCGGGTCCCACCTCGCAGCCCCGGCTTCTCGGGCTTGAATTTCTCGGCATCGCACTGACACACGGACATTTCTCTTTTCCCCAGGTGCGGGCACAACGCAGAATGTCGTAACCGTAGCTCAAGCAGCAAAGGACCATGCACAGGTATTAAATACCTGCTGCTGTGCATCGTGCCTGTGCTGGGAGCTATTTGTAGGCAGCAAATAGAAACGGAAAGGTGTACTTCTTTATTCATTTCCATCGGAAACCTAGGGGACTTAAAAAGAGGGCAGTGCTCACATAGCTTGAGAGGCTACAAAGCAAATATTGAGTAATGTACTGAATATTATTTATATTTGAGATTCTTGGCTAGATAGGTATGCCAAACACCTGCCTGCTTCCTTGCCTATCACTGTTGTTTCCCAGGAATATGTAGTCAACAACAGAACAACTTATCATGTCTTGTAATACTCTCAGTAATTTACTGGGGCTGTATATTAAAGTGTCTTTGCATTTGTGCACATCCATCAGGCAGCTTGTATACAGGAGATGGTAAATGATTTAATACTGCCAAGAAGGCTTGAGATGTGGATAAATGTTTTTGTAAGGATTGTTAATACTGTCATGCCAAGAGTAAGGAGGCCAAAGACTTGTCCTAAGCATAATGACTGGCTGAAGAAATCCTGGAAACATCACTGTTTGGGGGAGAGGAATACCATTGTATTTAGGAAAGATCTTAGGAAAACAAATATCTAATCATGCAGAATAGAATTTTACTCTGATCATTTTTAATCCATATACAAAATCAAGTTTCTTGACTGATTTTCCCAATGCATTTGCAGTTCGAGCCTCCAGATAGTATAAAGCTGGATATTTGCATGTCTGATCTTTCTGGACGCTGGTCCAAATGAGGTATGTGCATGTCCTGTTCTGCCTACAGGATGGCAACAAGGGATACCAGGACTGGGAATAGAAAGATATGTACCTGTGACTGGGATGGAAATAAATTCAATAAGCCTGAATAGTCTATGGAGGTGAAAAGCAGGTATATGAATATTAATGATTTGAATTTTGTGAAGCAATTACTTTTGCTGATATGAAGTTTCTATACTACAGTTCAAGTATAGATATTTCTTGGCCTCTTTGGGGGGAAAAAAAGAGGTGTAAAATCTTACTATATGAAAAAATGTCATTAACTTACACATATTTATTCAAGTGTATTTTTACTGATTCAAGCCCTGAAGATTCAGGCAATGAATAGAAAGCCAAAGTCACACTATCAGAATTGAGTGCTTTGCAATCCCTGTGTGTACCCCTCTTCCTGATGTCCCAGAACTGCTCGATCCTCCTTTCCAGTCCACCTCACAGCCAGGCACAAGCTATAAAGCCCAAACCTGACTGAACCCAAATACATAAATTAGCTCACACCTCAGATATTTTCCTGAAGTGGTGTCAATGCTTCAGGCTCTGAGATAGGCAGCGTCTTGGACTACATGTCTATGGTGCATTTATTTCGGATATTATTTTAATGCTTTGAGAATGCAAACAAGTAGTGGTGATTTGAGAGATGTGTATCTGTTGCTAATGTTTTACCTGTCAGAATTTCAGTTGTTTGTCTGAGTGGGCCCTGCAGCAGGTCTCTGTGTTAATTAATTCAATATTACAAGACAGAGCAGTGAAATATATACAGTTCTCTACTCGATAAGAATCTCCTAGAAGAAATACCTGCTGGTTTTACTAAACTAATTCTTGTGCCAGTAACCAACGGAAAGAATTTAAAGGAATCTGAGTCACCTCATCAATGAATTTAACATTATGAGCAACTACTTTTTTCAATAAAATATTTACTTTTCCTACCTCAGCACTGAGAGAGATTTTGAACTGCGATGAGACCTTGGTGCTTACGCCCACCTCTGCAGTTTCATTTGCAGCACAAGACATGTGAGAGACTTACCTGCAGACATACTGGGAATTTCTTTGCTCTATCTTTTTAATCAGTTGACGTTCTCTTCTCGAGGGCCCTGCCCAAACATGCCAGGATTTAATTCCTTAATAAAGAGGAATAATTTAAATTGTTTCACTCACAGAACATTGGAAACCAAGTTGTCACTGTGGAAACTGGAGTTCCTGTTGGGATTAAAGGACCTTGGCCAGTTCACCCCTATTCACCTATTGCCTCTTGCTACCGTATTATTTTTGTCATGGAAAATTTGTGTTTCCAATTGACTTTGGCTTAGTGAACGGCCATGGAACTAAAAGCATTTTTTAACATGTCACTTTGCTCTTCCCTATCCACAATCCAATGTGTCTCAATTTCAATTTCAAATACAGCTCAGACCTGTGTAATCTTTTGCTTCTTTGACATTTTCAAGGAACTGTAAATTCCACAATTTAATTAATGGGTCAAAGAGGCTGAGCCTCCTTCATGCAAAATAGAACTTTACAGTGATTAATTAAAATTGCTATCACTGTTCCAACTTGCTAGATAGACGAGCATGGCATATTCTGCTAAGGGCATTGCAGAGTGCAATGTGTGCTAAACTTAGAGAAATGTGATTGTTACAAACAGGGAAACATTTTTTCCAGTATGCAGAAACCAATTTTTAAAGGACACTGTCAAGAGTTATGGTGTACTTAAATTTGATCTACCTTAATATTCATTCTCTTATTCTGGGTTGGCAGTTGTCTCTGTGGTTCAGGTAGCTTTTAACTACACACCGTTTTAACCCTTAGAAATGGAGGAGGAGAAAAGTTGTATTTATGCAAACTCTGTGAAGCAACAGTGTATCATAAAGTCTCTGCTGGCTCTTGTAGAAGCAGCCAAGTAATGAGACCTAATTTCCAGAATTATATTGACATGCTTTGGGTATACAGAAGACAGCAAACAAATGAAAGGGTATTAATTTGAGATGCCAGCAGGCACGTTAGGGAGAAATCTTTTAGTCTGTTGGAGACACAACAGTCTTTCATTTGTCACTTGCTTTGGACCTTATTTATGAAAATCTAAGACGCTGCATGGCTGAAAAAATAAAATATTGAAAAGCTGAATATGAGGTAGCACATGTAGGTCTATCCTAGGTTGTTTACTTGGTCATTTAGGAGGACAAGTAATAGGTGCTTCGTTCTTTTTAATACAAACTTCAGCTTTTGTGGAGTGATAGCATTGTAATTAACATGATAGTTTGGCTAATTTGTGTTTAAAGGACTTTGGATTTTGCCTTAGTTCTTCGTATATGTCACAGCCACAATATCACAGTGCCTGAAGAAAGATAAATCTAAAGGCATTATCTGTTTTCCTATCAAGATGAATTAATTCATTTCCTATCAAGGAGGTGCTCAATTTGACCTAAGGACAAAACCTCAACAGATGCTTGCATGAAGAAAGGGAGCTGGAATTTTGTCCTAATGATGTCTCTCTTAGAGGTGACATCAGGTCAGGGACTCCCTCACTGGAAATATTGCATCATTCTGCTCCCAGTGACTCAACAATGCCCCTGCTTACTCCAGTTCTGCACTGGAGTCACAAGTGCTCTGAGCTGGTCATAAGCCTACAGCAACACTATCTTTTACAAATGATCTTTATCAGCCTTGAAGCGGACTCCATGCTATAAATCTGAAAAAGTGACCAAAGAGTGTTTTCCAGCACTTGAGGGACTCACCGTGCCAGAGCTAAGGTATTGTTCAATTTATTGACACATCAGTATGGAACATCTTCATCATGGCCATCATGTTGGAAGGGCATGAAGAGCACGTCTATTCCATGGGTTGCTCTTCCCACCTAGTACAGAATGCATGCTTAGAAAAACCAAATCTTAACCATCCTCTTGGGTCAAATTACAGGTTTAGGGGAGCTTCTGCTTATGTTCAGGACAGCAAGTGCAGAAATACTCATGCCAGGGATAGTGTGATAGGAAACACAAGATGCTGAAGCAGTAGTGCTCACTGATACGGTGTTTCATTTCTAGATGCCTTGAGCAGCTTGTCGTTAGTGACTGCACTCAGCAAGAAGTGTTGAGCACTTTCTTACCTGGGAAGTTTGGATGTTTCAAGCTAGTGCAAAGAAGGAAGCCCTGTGTAGAGATTGGAGAGTGCACTCAAGGGTGTGATAACTCCAGGCTGGGGTGGTGCGGGAATGCCAATGCAGCAGCTAGGAGTGAGGGGAGCCAGCAAAATGGAAGATTTGGAGTTACTCTCAGTTGAAGGGAACTGTCATTTACTGTGTGATTTATTTTCTTGTGCCTTTCTATCTAGAAAATACAGTCACTTCACTTCAAAAACCTTCTCTTGAACTACTGGTGAGAGGATTCCCTGGGAGAAGCAGCAGGTAAAGTTCCAGCAGTGGATAAACGAAGTCATTTCCCTTTGTGCATTTTAGAAACCTTAGCTTAACCCGTTTTCCTTCTTTCATCCTCACACACACGTCCTATTGCTAGCAGATCCGCCCTTCGGTTTAAAGTTTAAATGCTGATCAGCATGAGTTGACTTTAATCACCAGGTAAGGGCCACTGACAAACAGCTTTCCCAGTATGGATTCTGTACATACTTTTCTCTTGCTACACTGCATTTAAATTCGGCATTAACCCCCTGAGCCCTGCCCCACTAGCATGAAATCCAGCGCTGCCAGCTCTTAAATGCCTTCACAGCACACCCCAAGTTGCCGACTGACAGCGGAAGGTGCTGTTGGATTTGTGACTCAAATCCTTCTCCAGGCCATGGTCTTCCCATGTTATATTTGTTCCCCTTCACTGCTTGACGCCGAGTCCTGGGCTCCGGCTGCGAGAGCATCAGGCGCTGGGGCTCGATGCTGGGGGCAGCAGCAGCGGGTGGCTGCCCTCGGCGCAGGCACCACGAAGAGTGGAGGATGGTTCCCGGCAGCAATTGCCATGACAACCTGCAAGCTGATTACTCAATTACAGTGTTCCTTTTTATAAAAAAAAAAAGAAAGGCAACATAAAGCCAAGGGGACAACGCATCTGTGGCTTCCCGTGGTGTTTGATTTTCAAAGCGCCGAGCTATGTTTAACTTTTTAATATACCTTGTGATTATGTTTGCCAACGTAGTTCTGGATCTCTTTTATTATTATTATTATTATCATTATTATTTTATCCCTGTGTTCTTTGAAATGCCAAGAAAGTAAAAAGCTACTTAAAACATACAGTTTGTCTTGCCGCAGGAAAACATACAGATGCAATCAACACCCCATGTAAAAGCCTTACTGGCATGGCAGGACTGTGACGGATGCATGTTTGGGAGAGTGCTGGAGCCATGACCAATTTAGCAAAATGTGCCAAACCTGCTCCAAGAAACCTCAGCGGAGCTACTCGTGCTGCAGTCTCTCAGACAGAGTTGTCTCTTCATGCTGTGCATCCTTTTCATACCTAACGTGCTCCTGCAGGTACCACCATGCTGTTCTCAGAGCTGATGCATTTTTCATCCTTTTTTGTGAGTGTATATTACTGGATATTTATCTAGAATATAAGAAGGGCACATGAAAGCTCAGCATATACTCGTGACACTGCATTTCATTCTTTTGTTTAGATCACTTCAGATTTATAACAGCAGCTGCGCACAAACAGGGGAATTCCTTTGTTTTTCTTAGGGATATAACTGCTATTATAGTACCTTGAGGGTCTTGTCAAGGTTTTCGTCATGTTGGACATGATGGAGGTGTGGACAGTGAGAGACATCCTGTACCAAGCAAAATAGACTAGCCAAGCTAATGCCAGGGAGGAAGATAGAAGCACAGAAATAGAAAGTAACTTTGCTAATGACTTTACCTGGATTCACAGGATCATAGAACACTTTGGGTGGATAAGGACATGTACAGGTCATCTGATGAAGCCCTCACTCAGAGCAGAGCCAAATTCAAGGTTAAATCTACTTTCAAAGTTAGGAGACCTTTTCCAACCAGGAAAAAGGCCTTTTCCAGCCATCTTTATTCTCTTCTTTCTCCCAGGTATTCACTATTGACCACTATCAGACATGGCATAAGACTAGACTCTTTACCCAGGATATTACTGGGGCAAAGCTGAGCAGTAGGTGCTCTACAGGGGAAAACTGAGAGCTCCTTCATTCTGTCACAGTGGAAGAAGCTTCCTCATTCCTTCCCAAAGAGCAGAGCTATGGACCCAAGGCCCAGCCTGTTCAATGAATGTTACAGAAGACACGTGTCCATATGATCCTTTCGGATTTCTCCAGATCCTCTTAAATTGATTTGTGTGGAGTATAAAGAGTAATAACATGCCAAGGGGAATGGAAAACCACAACAAATGAGATGTCCTTATACATGTATTTTCTTATGCCATGTCCATCTTTAACATTTTTAAGCTAAACTATCATCCTCCTCAGTGAAATGATTGATATAAAACTGCCTGATTATTTGCTTTGCAAGCTGCATGTGGTTATTTTGTTTCAAAGCTATTAAAATATGATCTGATTCATTAACCCATGAGGAAGAGTAGCTGAAGATACAGTTTTCCAGCCATTTCTGTATGTGATAGAATTGTCAACCTGATGCTGTGCAGATGACAAGCTGGCCTGCAAGCCATCTGTGTGAAGTGGTGCAAGATGTGACTTGCACAGGTGTTTGTCAAGAATGTAGGGACAAGTTTAGAACACTAAATTGCTGCTTTCTGCTCGTCATTTAATGAGTCAGCTTCCCAGCCAGGCACGCTCTAGAAAGCGGGGGTAGAAAGGATCAGCAGGAGTATTACCTGAGCTGTGCTACCATCTATTTCTTGCACTCACTTGTTACAACAGAGCTGTCCTGGTTACAAGCAGATGTGTGAATAGAGTGGATGTGTGAATAGTGAACAGAGTAGGGTGGAGGTATAGGACAGCTCACCCACAGTTAGCATTTCTGCCCTTAACCTTGACCACGAGTCCATGCTCAAGCACAGAGTGTGTTCTCATGCCAGTGCCCTGCTACAGAGGAGAGAGTAAGCGACAGTGCAGGTGCCCTCATTCTGAATCTCCAGGTTTCTCTTTCTACCTTCTTACTGCTGCTTTTATATTATTTCACTGCAGAGATGGAAAGTTTGGGACCTAACCCAAACTGACTTAATGTAACCAGCTGTAACTTTGAAGCTGGATGCAGCTTTAAATCTGGCCCTTTGCAAGGGGGTTGGACCAGGTGCCTTCCAGAGGTCTCGTCCAGCCTCAGTGCTTCTGGACTTCTGTGGCTTCTGCAAAGTAGAGATAACAAAGCAGCCATGGTTCCAGTGAGATTCGTGC
Organism: Apaloderma vittatum; assembly: GCF_000703405.1. Classification (NCBI taxonomy): domain Eukaryota; kingdom Metazoa; phylum Chordata; class Aves; order Trogoniformes; family Trogonidae; genus Apaloderma; species Apaloderma vittatum. The sequence continues at coordinate 102,547 of NW_009719842.1, forward strand.
AGCATTTTTCATTTATGCACTTCAATATCGAGAAAGGCAGAAGATACCATTAATCTCCTTTTCAACATAGGATTGTACGAGGGCAGAGTCTAGGGAGCTGAGGTGAGCAGCCATAATGCACTTAAGCCAGTGGTCAGCCAGAAATCTAGCAAAGGTAACTCTGCCAGATGGTTCTGCACAGCCTTAGTGTTCAGCTGCTATTCTGCTTTTCCAGGCACCCGAATAAACAGAGCAAAGCTTATCCAGGGGTTTGTGCCACAGACCTAACCTCATTTCTCTGCACTCACCCATCTGTCTGAATAAATCCACTCTCTGATGTCTGTAGACACAAATGGGAATCTGAAAAACGTGACAGATCTGTAGTAAGGTGGAGAACCTCCTCTGACTTTTAGGGATGCACAGGTAGGTGAGCTGGGTGTTTAAAGCATAATGGGATAAATGCAAAACCAATCTGGGTGTGTAAGACAGCTGTGCATAAATGTACCTTGTCCCTTTAACTTCTTTTCCTTAAAAAGTAACTGAGAACAGCAGCTGGAAGCCAAATTTCACTGATAATGGATAGGTACGTAACTAATGTATATGGTCCACAGTGTAATGTATATGAAATGTGTTCGAAATGGGCTGTGTATAACAAGGTGCTATCCTGCCTCTTCTCAGAGCCTCAGGCACAGATAGGGGCATTTTTCAAAGCACTGGAAGCAAGCTAAAGAGGATTCAGGCTGGGATAGCTAAACTTCCATTTGATATATGTTTACATCACTATATATTGGGAGCACACTTTCTTTCAATTGGTTGGCTGAACAAGAACAGATCCCATATGTGATATATCTTTTGTGAGGGGACTAAGTTTTTCCCTCTCTCTCACTCCTGCCTTTATCCCTTTCCTTCACCCTCAGTGGCAGCTTTTTGCTGAATAAAGACACCAAATTAAGCAGAGCCTTCCCTTCACTTTCTCCTATCTCTGTTTATTTTGCAAATGGTAATAATAAATCACTTAGGGGATCCTTTCTGTGTGCAGCAGGGGTGTACATTTGCAAGTTTTCTCAGCATATCAATATTTTCTCTCATGGCCATAAAGCCGTGCTTCTGAAGACGTCTTCTGGAAATGATCAACCATGATGCTGGGTGGGATGAGCAAAGGCCTCCTCAATTTTCACTTATTCTCTCTGGTTTTGGAGGGTTTTTTATGTATATACTTTTGAGAAACTGGAATTTTGACAGTTTAATAGACCGGAAATACAATTGAGAGGAAGATCCAAGTATCTGTCCCCCTGCTAGGGACTGTCCTGGTTTCGGCTGGAATAAAGTTTATTTTCTTCCTAGTAGCTGGTACAATGCTGTATTTTGGATTTAGGATGAGAGTAATGTTGATAACACATTGATGGTTTTGTTGTTGCTACCAGGGTTTATGCTAAGTCAAGGACTTTTCGTCTTCTCGTACTGCCCTCCCAGCAGAGGCAGTGTGCATGTAATATATGCTGTTATTATTTCAATTTAAAGAGGTTGTGATTACTATATAGTGCTTTCCAGCATTAATATCATCCTTGTCCTTCTCCAGGTGAAGATAGCACAGAACATCTACTTGCAAAATTCCTGCAGCCCAAATTGCCCACAATTTTCCCTAATTCAAGTGCTATCGAAACATCAGATCCCTGAAAATGGGAAGTCAGAAAATTCAGCCTTCCTTGAGGGTGTTGATTTACATTTCACAGCCTCATTACGGCTATTGCCCTGTGTGTTAATTTGTGCTGTGTTGGGACATTTCCTCTGCTCTTGTTAAATCATTACTACCAGCAAATGCTCTCTATAAACCTGGCACAACATTGGTTCAAAGACAACAGATATTAGCACATACTGGTGCTCTGGCCTGTGTAATGTTCTGTGGTTCGATTCCCCAAGCAGTGCAGATCAACTGTCCCTCATAAGCTCTTCCTTAGTTCTTCAGTAATTTCTGAAGCAAATGAAGAATCAACAACAGCTACTCCTAATTAGCAGACTTTTCTGCTAGGATGTCACACAAGAAGGGCAGGTTAAAAAAAAGAGAAATCATCTTCATCCGATCAGTAGGAGCCTCAAAAAAGTATCTGGCTAGCAGATAATTCTGCATAGTCATGTTCAAAGAGGATTGCTCTGTTCAAAGAGCGTCACTTTGTTCACTTATCTTCATGTGTAGATCTCCATGATACTTCACAGACACACCATCTAGATGTAGTCATTTAGACCTCAAGAGTACGTCAACAGGTAGTTACTTTACATAGATGCGAACCTCGAGAGTTGAATGGATCTACAGCCACCAAAAGAAGGCCCTCCTTCCAGTGAGCATGAGAGTGTTGAGATCAGTCTTGACTTTCCAGCTGTTTTATTCTATTTTTCTTGCATTGTGAGAATACAAATAAAGATGGAGCAAAGGTGAGAGATCTACTTCTCTGCCCAACACAGTTTTTAATACATAAAGCTGAACAGGAACACTTAATCAAAATGTTTCGTCTGTGTCAACACTTCTGATGGCTTCAGATGACAATACTAATGCATGGACATCCATCACGCCTCTGTAACAGCAAGATACCCCAAGGAATAATTTAGGGGCCTTCTCCCAGGATTATTGCTCTGTGTAAAGCCGGTATTTTATCCACTTGTCCAATGGGAATGTTGCTTATGGCAGTTTTATACAGCTGTGGTATTACTGCTATTTATCTTCAAACCACTCAGGTGATGCTGTGTCCTCCTTGTTGCCCTGTATGCATAAGCAATCTTGGCCTCTACTTCCATTCTTTGGAACAGAGAGGGAGGAGGTCAGACCTGTGACCCTGGGGAGACTGTCCTTGCGACCAGCTTTTAGAAACTGAGGTGAGACATTCTGGAAGATGTCTTTGCTACCTCGTACAGATTTTCCACAGCAATAGTTCAACTACAATAGGGTGATCTAGATCCTGGACAGGCTAATGCCTTGCTGAGACTGTCAGCTGAATTCCTTTGGCAGGACATTTGGGCTTAGCTCATCAGTTATTCAAGCATCTGTGCATGTAACTATTAAAGCTAGACTTTTTTAAATCGTAGAAGTAGTCTGAGTTTCTGAATATATAAGTGTAGAGATTGCTAAACCTCATTAACTAATGTCAATATTTGCGAAGAGCACTCGGCATCTGCTGTAAAGTGAGCTCTCCAGCTGAGAGAGCATTGGGAGCAATGGGTTTGGGTTTTTTTATTCCTTTTGCTATGTTTATATTAGCCTTTGCAACTACTTACATAAATATGAGAGTTTTGATCCAATGGAAAAATCTGTTCTCCACATTTGAGGAAATGTTCAGTGTTTTCTCGCTGTTTCCAGATTATTTGTCTCAAATCAAGGCTGATCTTCCAGTGATCCACTTCCAGCTTTTGTCAGCTTATTTTCTGCCTGCGGAGGCAATTCAAAGAGAGCTAAAAGCCAGGATTTTTAATTTAAATAAATGTGCAATAGTTAAATATACTGGAACAACACATTTTACAGCTGTGCCCCCTGCCATCCACTGGGAACGTCATCGTCTGATAGCATGGCAGTGAGATGCAGAATTTGAGATCTGCCTTTGCAAAACTATGAGGAATTGTGTTGTTCCAGGAAACCTGCAGTCCTGACAGGCTGATGTGAAGTTCACTCCCTGCAGTACTTTCTGCAGCTAATTTTACCATAGATTCATCTTGGTGAGTTCTGCTAGAAATGCAGTTTGAGAGGAAGGAGAAGATGGTTCTAAGTAAGGAGGGAGGGGAAAATAAGAAAATTATTTAATCTTTTTTGATGATAACTTCATTATATCTTCTCATTACAGTAATTGCAAGTTTAACTAAAGATTTTCCCATTGTGCAAGCCCTGGAGAGGCTGGGAATTTAATAAACAGTTAGAATAATACTACATGGAGGAGGCAAAAGGTGAAATTACCACTTGGATATACTTCTTTCAGCTAAACTGTGCAGGATCAAGGGGTCACTCAGCAGAGATAATTGCTAATTAAGCTCAGAGCGACAGGCAGGCAGCCAGGCAAACATCCTTGTGTTGTATGGGGTTGTCAATTGATTACAACTTCAGCTCTTGACTAAACTTCAGAAATGATTAATTGATTAATACTTACACACTTACCAAAGTGGACTAGAAGGAGGGGATACCAAAGTGAGGCCACTGTGTTCACCTCCCGGTGATCTTCAAAGCATGAAAACTTTGCAGTTTTGTCATGGTCCTGTTTACGGCTGTTTCATTAATGTCAGTGCAGGAGCAGGATAAGCTCATGGCTCTGGTACTGGAAAGAGAATCAGATAATGTGAGTTCAGTGCTGGCTGCCCATAAGGTTTGCTCTCACTATAAAGCACTTAATCTCTCTTCTTTCATTCATCACCCGTAAAGTGACAATGAAATATTGTTTTCTACAAATACCCCTGAGCGGGGTTTCTTGCAGCTCAGATTCATACACAAGACAGATCTGAGACTGAGGGGGACCTTATGAAACTTTCAAATTCAGCAATCAGTGGTCATGTAACTGGTCTTAAGATATGAAGACAAGGAGATATATTGTAGCAGTATTGATTTAAAGATTTTAAGGCCGGGGAGTAAAACCAAATCTGAAGTAATGTCAAAACACAGACAACAGTTTAATTTCAGCAACAAATTGACTGGTAAAAAAGGTGTGATTACCAAACATTTTACTGAGACCAGAAGATACTTTTAAAAAAAAAAAAAATCTGGTGCTTTTGTGTGGTTTCCTGGAAGCATGAATATAAGCTAAGGTAGAGCATCATTGAGAACAAATACTCCTATACTTCTCGCTTGCTTGTCTCTATAAATACAATTACATAGTACTTACTTACTTACTTATGTGAGATTTGTTAGTAATGACCATTTGATATTCTAAGTATCTCTTAAACTTTTTTTAACTATCCAAAATATGAACTTCCGTCACAACATCTCTCAAAGCCATAGTTAGAGCACATTTTGTCCCATGCATACCTACCCCCAAACTGTTTTATCTCATCACAATCAAAACCTAGTAATGAATAGCCTACATTATTCCTCTTTCTGAACTTGCTTAAGGAATCATTGCTATATTCTATAAATTATAGTTTTGTCCTGTTAAAAATGAATGCACCGAGTTTTAAACATTGCTCCCCCAGCTGAAAAAGTACATTTACTTTGCAATGGCTTAACATGTGCTTGCAATTAAATGCTGAAACGTTCATTAGTATGTTCTGGCTAGCAGATAATTCTGCATAGCCGTGTTCAAAGAGCATCGCTGTGTTCAACGAGCATCACTATGTTCAAAGAGCATCCCTGTTATTAAGTAGATAGATGCAGTCAGCAGTCCCACGGGGGGAGTATTAAAATGAGACCCCTGATTAAATGGTGACTCACAAGAAACCCTTGGGAAGAATGCCTGAAGGTGACACAATCGCTGTGGAAAGTTTGGGTGCGTAACAATAGAGTAGACATAACGCGTCATCCTCTCCAGTGAAAGCTGTATTCAAGCCGAAGCTTTTGCCTGTGGATTGGATCCCAGCTGTAAGGCAGCATAAGCATCTTGACAGATGGTTAGCTGGATGACACAGAATGACGAAAATCTTTTAAACTCATCTTACGCATATCCCTTTTTCAGTTATCTCTGAAAATCATAATGTGCATTGTCTATATTTGCCTACCAATAAGGTGATTTCGGGACAAGTGGCAAATAATATGTTTGGATATTAAAACCTGATTTCTTGGATTTTTCTGGTACCACAGGACTATGTGTGGGAATGCCAGAATGTCCCAGGGAGCTGGTAACTACTTGTAAGCAATGCAGAGCTTCAGCTCCCCAGAGGAGTGAGGAGAAATAACACACACCTCTATCACCACCAGAACTCCTCAGTCGGAAGCCAGGGAAAATTTGGGGATTAAGTGTGGTTCAGTCCTTCAAAAGCTGGTGTGGCTGGACTGTAACAGCAGACTGGAGCAGGGAAATCTCACAGTAAAACCTTATCTCTCTCCTGTTTACAACAAGAGCTCTTTGCTCCAGGACTGCTGACCAAGGCAGTCCCCTTCCTTCCAACACACCAGGCTTAGTTTGGGAGTTTGTACTTCTGGGAGTTTTGCCTTCATCACTTGCATGCAGGTTTTCCAACTTCCACTGCTCTACCTCCAACTCAAATTCCTTCTTCAGTTACAGCTCATAGTTGCAAGTGCTTTGCAGTGATTTCATATCATAAAAGCTCAAAATTATTAAAATCTCTGGAAAATCACCACCTAAAATTGAATGAGGTTTACAGACATATCCTCAGGGAAGGGATTATGCAGTAATGTCTTCAGCTAGACAGTTTCCTGGACTATGGGGAAAATGTCCTTTTTTGATGTGGTATAAGTTAAAGCCCTCTGAAAAAAAACCCTTTCTTCTCAGCAGAACTACAGGTATTCATGTGCTAGAAACCAACACAGTGAACTTTGAATCAAAGACTTTCTTTCAAGGAGAATGATGTCCTTATTTCAGAAAACTGTGTAGAAAACTAAAACAAAAGTAATTTTCAACAGAGGATAAGAAACAATGAGGAATAAATCCAATTTGGTAACAATTGGTTGTTCAGTACCTGAATGAGATCAGAGCAAGTCTGTATTATATGGCTCTCTGGAAAGCTACTCAACCTAGTACCAACCACTTTAAATTGGGAATAGTTCCCATCTCAGTGTAAGAAATGTGTATGAACTCTCTCTAAATGTGGGAAGTTGCTTTTGTGTCATGCTGGGTGTGGAAGGCATTTACAGCATAGAGCATGTGTTTTTGGAAAAAATGCAAGGAGCAGAGCCCATAGCTTTTCCCCAGTGGAAACAGAAAAGGTCTCCCATCATGGACTGAGTGCAAGAAGACAAGAAAATATTTTACCACGAAGGCGTGGTGCAGAGATGCCAGTTTCCAGCATTCAGTCTAGCTCTGGAAGCAACACAGACTGCGCATCCTTGGTTTTCAGGACCCAAATAGGTGTGTCTTTCTGGTAGTGTACTGGTCTGTACACCCACACCAGCCTTCTCACACCTGGCTCAAAGGAATTTATAATGAAACAAACAAAATCCTGAAATCCCAGTACACATTTCTAACTTTCAGCAGTGAGATGCTTTAGGTGAATTTGGGAAAACCTGTCTCTGCTCACGCCAGGAAGAGTCACTCAGCCCCCTTGTTTCTTTCTCTTAGAGAAAGCTGCAGACGAGCACTCAGCAATTTAGTGTGATTTTGTGCCCTAATTACACTGTATTATTCTTTATTATTATCTTTACAAAAAATAGACCTGATGCAAGTGTAGAATCAGTATTCCTCCTACACTTCTCCTTAAGCTACTTTCCCTGCAGGCACACTATCTCTCTAAAAAACTTTTGCTCTCTGCCTTGCTAGTAGCTTTGTTTTAAACAGGATTTTTTTTTTTTTCTCCCAGCCAATACTGAATGAAACCCTCTGCTTTTTGTGTCCTGTACTGAAAAGGAGAAATCTTCAGCAAAAATGGAGAGCAGCTGAGTGTGAGAGGACAGGTGCAAACGGTTCTGACAAGGCTACCAAATAAAAGGGGAGGGGGAGTGGGGGCAATTTTGAAGAAAAGCTTTGCTGCTTAGCAAAGGATGCTCTTTGGAGAAGAATGTGCATGTAAACTGCATTGGCATAAATGTGGATGTGAAAGAGTATTAGATAGGGAGACATGGAGGCAAAGAGAGGTCTGCATTGGTGTGTATTGGAATCTACGGAGAGAGGAGGAACTTCCTAATTCCAGAATTGGCAGAATAACCAGGCATTCAGTCTTGAAAAGTGCAAAGGTTTTAGTAGGAGCAATGATGTGTTCGTGTACTCAGATACGGAGCTGCTCACCTGCAACAGGCTCATTGTGCAGGTCATCTCTCCATGTGCCATAAACCCAACAAGACCAGGAGGTTTCAGGCTTGCTGCCTGTCCCCTTCAGCACAGGCAATGGCCTGGTCAGGAATTTCTGATGTCCCTCTTCTGTATCTGAGCTATTGCACAAATGTAAAAAACCTTCTGATTTCTGAATTTCTAGGTTGAAAGAAAATAAAATTATCCAGGAAGCCCGGCATTGCTGTGCAGGGCGCGTCAGGTCTGAGCAAGTGTGGGCTCTATGCCCGGTGACCAGCTGTGCCTGACTTCTGGGACCAGCTGCAGATAAGGTGAGCTACTGCTCTTATCTTGAAGTGGGCTTTGATCTTGCAGAAAGATTTGTGAATTTGATGTCTTGTCTATTGTTTTCAATCTGTATTAACTGCTGCAATGACAGGTAAACAGTTGTGCCTCTTTTTTTGATGGTGTTTTCTTAAAATTTTGGGGGTTTGGTTTGATTTTTTTTTTTTCCTCTTTTCCCTAGAGAATAGTAGCGTTCAGAGAAAGGGACCATCTTTTCCTGTATCTGTGGTGTAGTGCTTTGGGCCTCACTTCACCACAGGCCTCCAATGAACTAGTGGAATAGAAAGGACAGACCAAGAAAAGCTTCTACCAACAGGAAAAGTTGAGCCATAAGACAATATATTCTTTTTTTTTGTAAAAAGGGATTTGCTTCTATAGCCAGGCTGTCACTGGTAGATGAGCTATAAAACTAATCTGCAAAGCTAATTTAGGTACATCTGAACAAGCTGGTCGACAATTGTTGTATCTGCAAAACACTGCAGAATCTGCTGTTGTTTTTAAAGGAATGCAGCCAAGAGGTTGGGAAGCTTTTGCCATTTTATCAGCCAAAATTCTGGCATAACTATAGACCTGTGTCTTTGCAAACTGTACATTAGGAAAGTTAGCAGTACTTTTGTATTTCTCCCTTGCCATTCATTTCTTTCATGTAAGTATAACTGTGAGGAAAAAAAAAAAGCCTCTCATAAAGAGATATCTGGGTACTCTTCAAATACTATGCCAGAGGGAAGTTGACTAGCAAATATCATATTTTCTTTTTCAGACTTCAATGCCAATCAACCCTTAGAAAACTATCTTATTTAGCTCATTATTAATAATGTGGCTGTTAGTTTGGATTGTTAAATGAATCTGCAGAAAAATAATATGTGTACTCCAGTTCTTCAATGTTTAGATTCATCCAAGCATTTAAGAACTGTCAAACAAAATACACTGTATTCAAGGCGATACATTCATTGAAAGATTAAATTAGGTACTTCAGTAAAGCCCCCCCATTGCAGTGGAGAGGCATTTCATGCTAACAAATAACTACAGCACTATTATAATGGGACCTAGAGGCATGTGATTTCAACTGACTGCACATCTCTGCTCTGTGAGTGCCTGTATTTTTTTTTCCCAGGCTGATGAAAGAGCAAATAGTCGTTGATTTGGAACAGAGCTGTTCTCTTAAACATTTTTGAAACATTTTGTAGTGTTCCAAAGCTTGTCTTCGGAACAGTTACTATGACCCATAACTTTGAATTCCTCTCTGCCTATAGCTTCTGAAGCACTGAGAAGTTAAGGTGACATTGCATTTTCAAAGTTTTGTGCTCAAAAAATCCTGTCTCTCCGTGCTTCCTGACATGCTCCCCAGTTTTCACTTAGCTTTCTCATGTCTATAGTTGTCTTCTGCTAGCAGGCAGCAAAGCCTAGCTAACTTGTGCCATCAGCTATGCTCTTTAATTCTGATTTCTTAAGGTGAAAGGCTGTGTCTCACCTCCTATGAGATTTGGACACAATCCATGCTTGTTTGTCCTTTATAAGATGGGATGTAATTACTGTTTACCCTTTAAAACTGTGTGCCTTTAAAGGAATAGGACTTCCTTTCTTACCTGTGTTTTGGACCATAAAATAAAGTTCATAAGAAAGCCAAAAGGAAACAAAAAGTGAGATTTATGGCCAGCTGCAGCTGTGCGATCCAAGACATGAGTCTAATATGACACTGTTCACACTTGCTTGATGTCCAAGTTTTCATTTCTCCAGCTATGCCTGAGCCCAGCACAATTACCCCTCTTTTAATATGTGGGGTCTAGAACAATAAATCATCTTAAATGCTGCCGTAGAGCAGGAGATGGCTTGTAAGAAACCCAGGATACAGTGTGGTGCGTTCAGTGATTCAGCCACTGAGCACTAGCAAAACAAATATTCATGTGGAAGCAAAAGCTTTCTGACATGGGGTTGCATACTTCTGTCATCCTAAATACACTACAACTGTCTCTGTGGAAAGTATCAAAGATGCTTTATAGTACAAGACAGATTATGAAGATGGTTCTTTACCCAGTTGGATACAGTGACTTACATGTAAATGGAGAAGGTTGAATAACAATCCCTAAATAATGTATGCAAGGAATCTCTTAACTTTTTTCCTGCAGTCCTCATTTGATGAATGTACACAGAGGGACTTCTTTGTTGGCTGTTGCCTGGCTGTTGTGATGCAGTGAGGATCCAATGAAGTCATTTTGGAGCTGTGATTCTATTAATTTCAGGTCATTTAGGTCACTGGAAAGCTTCTGCTTCCCCTTAGTGAAGTTGAGACCAAAAAGAGGTATTTCAAGGTGTACCCGATAATGTAGGATGTGTGCATAACTGTATATATATCCCATGGCTGAAGCTGGATTTATAAAATATCAGTATAAACAGAAGTGCTGGTGGTGACTAAGCCACTGTTCTGGGCCGTATCCTGGTTGTAAAAAACTGTGAGGTTTCCTTCTGGCAGAGCCAATACAGCATCCAGACATGCTGTACATGCATCTGTTTTGTGGGCAAAACCGTTGCCTTGTAGGACTCTACAGGTGAGAGGAACTCTCTGCAGGATGAGGTTGGATTTCAAGGGTTGAATCCCAAACATGTATGGGCAGTATAGTCTTTCCCTGGCAGGAGGTCTGGGTGTTTGCAGCAGCTATATATTCTGTGGTGTTTGTCCACATCGAGCTCTGATAAAGGAGCTCAGGAAAGGAGACTGGAAAGGGCACTCAGTAAAAATAAGAGATGACCAAAAGTAGGCGTTATTGTTCAGTGTTTCCAATCCTCCTCCTCAGGATATTGTCTAAAAGCCATCTCCAATATTTGAATTTTCTTCTTCCTTGCGCAAACAGTTCAGATGTTTTTTGCCTTTTTAGGATTTTTAGGCACCTTTCTATTTTTTTTTTAATTTTTTTTTTTCAATGTCCATTCTGGAAACTGCATCTCACAGGGCTATCTGGCAAGACCTGGGATGGGCTAAATACATTTTTGGAAACACAAGACAGAGGCTTAGACCTGGAAAAAAATGTAGTTCTAGCCTTATTTTTCTCTTGTTGGGGATAGTTGGGTCTTCCCTGATGTCCCCAAGGAGGCATTGTCTTTTAATTATTTAATTTTTTTATCAATCTCATTTTATTCAACTCTCTTCAAGGCTTTTCACGCTGCAGCCTTTCTTCTTCTATCAGTGAAGAGACAAAAGAAATTCCCATCCCATCTGTGTCAACAGCCACCTTTATTATTTTAGGGACTCCTCTCTCGGGGATGAACAGGGTTATATTTGATAAATCAAGGCTTGTTTATCAGAGAAATGCTCTTTTTTTAACCACATGATGCTGAGACTGCCAGGCTGTCTGCACAAATAGTGCCAGAGCAGCTGAGCTGCTGCAATCCCTCATGGTGGAGAGTGAAAAGAGTCTGCCCCCTGAGGAGGATCAACCACCAAAGCCTGTTTAGGCTGTGCTCTAGCATGCATTTGGAAAAGGTGACCCTGTTTACCCTTTTGCTGCAGTGGACGATACAAGCCACCCCGACCTGCAGCCCAGATCTCTGCAGCATCCCTGAAGCTTTTCTCTAACATCAGAACAAAACAAGTCGAACTAGGCACAGTCTGTAGCCACCTAATTGAAAGTTTCTGAGCCTGGCAGGCTCTGTTATCCCGAATCTCTGGTGGAAACAGTATATTCCAAGCTTCCCCCAATTATAGCTACCAGCAGCGCAAGCGGCAGCTCTTGCGCTCGGGCTTGGTCCTCCCACACACCCGTTCCTCGCTGTTTTGTTGCCTCAGGATGGAGTTGCCTGGCAACAGGACTCTGCAGCTTTGGGAGACAAAAGCTCTTATTTCTGTCACATAGATGTGCTAATGTGATTATTGACCTGGGAGGGGGGAGACACACGCGACAGGTCAGATTTCAGATATTTGACGATTCTCTGGCAAGGGGTTTTTAAGGGAGAAAGAACTTGAAAGCAAAGACAGCCCAGCTGGAGGTGGGGACCCAGGTAGCTGTCAGGTGCAGCATGAGGTGAGGTAAACGTGCTTATAGATTTTTCCAAGAGAATTATTTCGTCCAAAAAAATAACAAAACCAAAAAAGAGGCCAATTTGGTGTGTTTTAGCCAACGAACTTTTACCGAGCTCCTCCTGGATTCCTCCAGATGGTCTGGACATAGGCAGCTGCACATACCTGACCCCAGTACTCAGTCACATCTCATGGAAGGACTGTCCTGGAATAGAGCCTGATGCTCTGGAAATGCTAATGATCCAACAACTGGGTGAACAGAAGCTCCCAAGACCTTGCAGATGCTCGGCAAGTACCAAGCTCCCTGGCTAATCACTGCTGACAAAGATGTTTATTTCACCAGTTTTATGCTAACTTGGATCAAGACTAGATGACAAAGAGAAACTTTTTTCTGTGTTTTCATATGTCGAGTAGAGGGTGGATAGGGCCGTAACTGAGCAGTGACCGGTTACCATTTCTACTCTGTTGACAGTAGGATTACGCTGACAAATTTGGATATCAAGGTAGCTTTCCATTTTTAAGTCACTCTTTTAAGCAAAACCAAAACAAAAAACTATCATTGCCCTTCCTCTCAGCTTCTATTCAGCCAGCTTGTATAATGCCTTTCTCTGGCCATGCAAGTCTGTGAGAAGAGCTTTGGCTTTTCCTCCCAGGAGGTGCAGGATGCCCGATGCAGTCCCTTGAGCCTGGCTGCAACGCTGCAGCTCCCTGTAACCACACCATCCTGTTGTCCTGAGCAAAGCTGCCTCAGTATTGCAGGAGTTTAGTGGCCTGAGGCTGTGGCCAGCATGTAAAATGTAGGATTTTAATTGAATTTTCTACATGAATCACTTTTGTTTTTCTAAATTAAAATGTTTTGACAAGCAAACTGGATGCATTTTCTTGATGCAGCAGTTCCAACTCTGTAGCTGCGCATTCGTTGTCAGGTGTACAGTTACTATCTAGGAAAGAATCTGCTCTGGGCTACCTGCAACTGAGGCTCATGATGGCCATTGCCTGGTTTTTTTTTCTCCATCATTAGTACTTTTTAAACAAGTAGGAATGGGTAATACAACTAAAGTACTCAAAATATCAGTAACAATGAGCAGGGCTGAAATTAAAGAAACTCACAATTCTCATCATGTTTGTGATTTGGTGAGTGTACAAAGTTAGGATCCTCAACACTGCCAGTTTTGTGGCAGTTTCTTCAGCTGGCTGTTTTCTAGCATAAGATGTGCTGCTTAGTGTAACGAGGCATGACAGATGCCAGAGAAAAAGCCCTCTCCGGGAACAGCATGGCCCAGTACTTTTTCCCCAGCAAAACGGAATTCTGATGACTAGAGCATGAAATGCACTTTTCTGGTCTCTTAAGATGTGAATTAACGGGAGGGAAGTTAAGGCAGCAGTAACAAATGTCCCTTGATCCATACCTGAAACATAACTCATGCCTGGAGCAAAATGCCAATTTAGTGTGTAAAATGTGTGTATACTGAGGGCAATTATTTCTTTCCACTTTTTCCAGAGAAATTATCTTGAATAGAGGTAGGTGAAAAAGTTTTGGAGGAAGGAGAGGAGATTCCATTATTTGTCTCCATTCCAGGAGAGAATGAAGACTAGACCTTTAAAAGAGTCTATGAAAAACAAAGTAAGAGGAACACGGCATAGCAGATTGCTGGGATATTCTTTTTGGCTTGTTCTGTGTTTTGGCTTCCCTTTCAATTTGGAGTGACTTGAAAAGATGAAAATCACTTTGCTGGGAGAAAAAATATAGATACAAACCACTTTGCCTTGTCTTGAACCGAGTTATTTTTCTCTTGAATTTTCATGTGGGCCATCCAACCAAATCAAATTGGGAGAGTAACTACATAGTTTATCCTGCCTGAAAGGTAAGTTTAAAAAGATCTTCTGAGCTCTGCATGTGTATGATATATGCATAGAAGTGCAGCAGTTAAATGGAAATGAGGTATCTTTCACGTACTGTAAAGTACCCTGTATGGATGTCTCCAAATCTTAGAGAAATGTAAAAAAGGATCCCTGCTGTAACTAAACTTCCATCCAGAAGAGAAATTTGGTTTTAATTTTTTGCTTTTCCCACATAGCTGTAACTGTGGCTTGAGTGCTAGGATATGAAACAACTGTCAGGTATGTTGTTGGGGTTTACAGTATTGTCATATGTCTCTGGGAGCTGATATGGGAAGAAGTACAAGAACTCAAAAATAAAGAAGAGTTAGAGGCTGAAGGTTGGAGCCCTAAGAGGCGAGCAGGAAACATGCTTACCCTTAATGAAATATTTAAATAGAGGGACTGAACTCAAGACCTGCTTCTATCCAGCAGTGAAAGAAGCTGAGAATCTCTGCTGAAGGGCTGCATCTGTTATGAAAATCATCTTCCAGCCATGGCTTCAGTTTCTTTTGCAAGAAATCAATTCCTTGGTGAAGCTACTTCTCACTTACAGTGTAAGATACAATAATAGACTGGGAGAAAAATGCATTTTTGGCACCTTTTGGCTTAACCTACTTGAAAATATACTTCTCCAGCTTCCAAAATGAGCAAACTTCTCTGCAAAAAGGGTTGCAAGGGGAAGTCAATCTGTTTGTAGAGGAGTGAAGAAGTGTGATAAATTCAGATCTCAAAATCTTCACTTATTACATGATTGCCCCTCAGGCAAACTTCTCATTCTTTTTAATAATCATTGTGCTTTGATAGGAATTGAGTACAGGATTCAGGATTTGTCCATATAGCCTAACAAATCCTAGAAAATATTGATTGAAACTGAAACAAAGCTAACAGGAACAGTAGACGCTGAGTGCCTAATGCAGTGATTTATTACATGACACTGTTTTCCCTTTGGCTGATGTGCATGTAGGCTCCAAATACTAGCCTTGAATTAGAGGAATTATTCTGTTCAGCCACTCAACAAGTTCTGGCTAATGCAAATCCTTCTTACTGAAGGAACTGAGTCACAGTTTTACAAATAAACCTTTTTCCAGCTTGAATTGCCTTAAAAAATATAAAAGAACATTTGAACACTTTTTCCTGATGCCATCTGGTGATCTTCCAGCAAGGGCTCAGGCTCCCCAGCCGAACGAGAAAGCCAGAAGCTCATCAACAGTGTATTCCTGTACGTGCTGCCCCAGAAGTTACTGCAACTATAAAATGCAAGGTGATAATTTCAGCTTTACAAGTGTCCTCTTGCTGAAGGGAAATACAAGCGGAATTTGGTTCTGTATGTCATTAGTGCTCTCTCTGCCTTACTTACCTCACAGCCTAAGTTCCTTTTTTCTAAATCTAATGTATGAATATCAGCACATCCTTTTCTGAGGGGCCGTTAACATTCTCAGCAACATAACCTAGAAAACAGAGGTGAAGAGGAATAATCTGTTCCAGTCCATACAGCAAAGCAGAGCCCAGCTCCCTTGTGCTCTGTCACCAAAGTGTATTTGCTCTAGTAATTTAATCTCTCCCACTCTCTAATTCTGCACCAGTTTGTTTTGTTAATAAAATCAAATGTCAGCCTCACCATGAGGAGAATGTAGGAAAATATATCCTGCTATAAAGCTGCCAGCCGTGTTGCAGCTTTTATTTCATAGAAGTACCTGGCAGCTGTGCCTCTTCGCCTCCACCTGCCCTGTTCTGTGCAAATAGTTCCTCCACTTCCCACCCAGAGAAGTTTATAGAGAAGTGAACAGAATTTATAACTTTTCTGCAGGTAAGGAAGAGAGGCAGAAACAGCAATGACAGGATAGATCTGGCTTTCCATCCCCTGGAAGCTCACAGCTTCAGGAAGGTTGTGCAAAAGGCAAGGTTGCACAGGACTTGATGCTAGGCTTTATATCCGTACAGTGTTTTATACATGAATAGCTCAGCCTCCCCCACGAGTATCAGTGAAAAAGATGCACTTGTCCAGAGTCAAGCAAAGATAATTCACTGCCTATGGAAAAAAAAAATCTTCCTTCCTTGGACCAACGTTACATCCTTCTGTGGATGAGATGGAAGATGGTGCAGACATAGGGATGTGGGTTTTCCTTCCAGCTGCCTGCTAGGAGGAAATCCCCATGGGAGCGGCTGTATGGCATCTGCCCCCCAGGCCGAGGATAAACAACCCGTCCGCAGGATCCAAGGAGCCGGGATGTCTTGTGCATGTTGCGTGCTCTGGGATGCCCCCTGTCATCTTCCTCTCTGACTTAATCATAGAAAAGCAAGTTAGAGGAAAGCAATTTTCAACAAGCCCATCAGCATAAAGAGATGTACTGTCTAGACGCCTACCTAGGATTGGTACAAAATTCAGGGTAAAAAATTCAAGGAGAACTCAGCTTATAATAGAAATGTGGAGTAGCAGAAGTTCTGCGTGGATTTCAAATGTAATTCTTCACATTTTGCCCTGCTGTGGCAGACACTTCTTTTTTTTCAAGTGTGTAGCTCACATCTTCCCTGTTCTTTTGCCATAAGCTTCACTCCTACAAATTTTCTTCTTTTTTATTCCACTATTCAGCAGAGATGTAAAGCATTGCAGGATTTTGCGATCCCAAGGCTACTGTTACAAGACCAGCTGTTTCAGGCAGTCCCAGCACCATGTATATTTATTTTTTAAATGCCCACAGTGTGTCTGTACTGAAAGCTGAAGCTTAGATTGTTCTATCCCTTCTGTAAAAGACTTTAACTACAATAAATCATCTTATCATTATGTACCTTTTCCGGCAAGCTATTGATTGTCAGAGTAACTATATCCCAACCAGCTTCCTATATTGTAAGAAGAAGAGCTAGCAAATGGCAATGCACCTAGCTTACCTCCAGGTCCTTGTAAACCACGAAAAGAAATGCCCTTCTCTCTCTCCCTTAAAATCTTCCACCATAACAGAAATTATTTTTTCTTGCCTATCATGCTGTTTTCTTACTTTTTCAAGTTTTGGATGTGTCCCAGGAGTGTTTTGAAGTTTTTTTTAATTTAATTAGAAATTTTAAGTGGCGGGGAAAAAAAAAGTATCATTTAGGATAACTGGCAACATTTTTAAAAGAGCATGGTGAGTTCCTTTTGGCTGCAGCATGTTCAAAATCAATGGAAAAGATTCATGTTAGTTCTTTTTTTATTCTAATGATATGCAAATCATGGTTCCATTTTAGATACTTGGAAATAAGTTCTCCAAGTGCTTGATTATGTTTAATAGGGGCCTGCAAGTCCTATCCGGAGGCTGGAATGCAAGCCATAATATGCAGAAGTAATGGAAAGACTGATATAGAAGCAGAAATTAAGATCTTCTTTAGTGTTTCTGCTTTCTTTGATTTATTTAACCCTACCTACAAAAAATGCAAGGCAGTTGGGAAACTTGTTAAAAAAAATCATCTCAAGTAGTTTCAACACATTTTGAAAAATGCAGCTATTTTCACACACACGCACACACACACACACGAAAGGGAAAAGTTTAATGTTATTTAACGCCGTACAAATAGTTATTCAATATGCAGTTAATGTTTCTCTGCTAAACATATACACACAGAGGTTGTGGAACCTCAGTGTCTGTGTGTACATGCAGTCGTGTGCAGTTAAGCCCTCTGAAACTGTGACAAACATTGTCCTGTCTAGGGACATCTGCAATTCTGTGCATTTCCATAGTGTTGTCCATCATCAGGAAAGGACACTGTTGTTCCCAACTCACAAAAACGTGTTCTTACACATTGGTTTGGTAAGAAAGTGGGATTTTGAAGGCCAATCTGATCAGGCCTTAGCAAATGAGTTCCCATCATTAACATAAGCACTTAATTATGCTTATGTTAACAACCATCCCTCTGGTTGCTTTTGTCTCTGTGCCACAAACCAGTTTTGCAACTCCAAGCCTTCTTCTGTGAACACTTGCTCACAGAATCATAGAATGGCCTAGGCTGGAAGGGACCTTAGAGATCATTGTAATCCAGCCTCCCTGTCGCCAGGGGCACCATGTCTTGACTAGATCAGGCAACACATGGGGACACTTGCTCATGTGTCAGTAGATCCGCCATCACTAAGCTCTAAATCAGCAGTGATGGGATTTTTTCACACCAAAACAAATCTGAATGGCAAACCCCTGACATCTTTTGCACAACAGAATTCTTGGGGTTTAACCTGCCTTCTCTGGGAGATCAGGATGATACACTACAGCACGACTTGCCTGTTAAGTGGGTGACATGCCTCCCAAGCCTTTTTTTATGTACTAAAAACATAGCAGAAGTTAAAAGATTTATATTATCACTTTTTAATATGTCACTGATGAAGCATCACTCCAAGGTGACAGTATTTTTTCAGCTGCAATTCCAAGTAATCTGCCAGGATGCTGTTTGGGAAGGGATCTTGCTGGTAAGTGCAGCTCCGTGTAAGCTCAAGGCATGCAGGGGTTAAGTATTAGAAAGGGAAAGCCCTTCTCAGTCCAACTGTGTTTTGTGGTTTATGCTCACTTTTAACAGGTAGCCTCCAACCATCAATTCAAGAGAATGGTCCTTCCCAAAAGGGTGTAGGAAGGCCATGAATAAATGCCCATTTGCTGTTTGCAGTGTTAAGTGGTATCTCCCAAGGAGACCATTTGGCAGCAGCATAGGGACTCACTTAATTGCCCCTGTCTTCTATAATAAAGCAGCTCTCCTAATCTGAAGAGAAGCTCTCAGGCGCACAGGAGTGTCCGTCCACGTTGGTTGTAATTGGGTGGAAGAGCGAGGCCAGGCTAACCGTTCGGCTGTGCCATATGAAGGCCCCATCCAATTTCACATAATAGCAGCCTGTAGAAACTGAACAACCAAATGCCGGAAAAGCTCATTTACGTTTTAAATGAACCTGCTGATGCCTTTGGGTAATCTTGATGGTTAATAGCTGTATCAGTAAAACATACTGTTCTTTTCTCCCCAGTAAAACAAACAAAACAAATACATCTAAAGTATCAAAGCATCTCTTCTCTGGGTAGATGCTTTATCTCTAGTATGAGGTCTGCATTTTAAAGGTGTTCCTAGTGCTTTTAAATACTTTTAAAGTCACACACACACAAAAAAAGCCTCTCACAAACATAACGCACTCCTTGTCATGATCTCCACAGAGGACAGTGACACACTGACATCCTCTTGCTGTTTGATGTCACAGCACTTTCCTTAATAGCTGGGTAATCCCTAGAGCTAGTTAAAGAAGTGAATTCCACCAGTAATGGGGAGATGAACTGACTGTTTAGCAGGTTTCCCTCCATGCAATCTGATTTCTAAACATGATCATTGTGGAGGGGATTTGACCACAAACACCCATCAGCTGTATTAACTGAGATGAGCAAGAGGAGCTTTGTGTGATTAAACCTTCTCTTAGAGATGCCTCAGTCAATTTTCAGTGATTGCCCTGACAGTTGGCTGAAGGTGTTTTTGTTTGTTGTTCATCCTCATGCTGCAGTTACCTTTGTAGATTGTATTCATCCATCTTCCACTGGCCAAATTTTCATGCTGTAGCTTCTCTCCACAGCCTGTATCCTGTTTCTAACTTGCTGCCATTCTCTTCAAGGGCGTCTGTGTTGCAGACAAATCTAAAGGCAAATAAGCATCAAACTTCCTTCTGCTTCCCAACATAGTCCATGGCCATGACCAGGAGGGATTGTAGAACTGCAGAGTGAAAATAACGGAAAACTTCACATTTCACTATTAGTCCAACACTCATAGCAAGCTAGAGAGGAATACATTTGTGAATGAACAAATATAGATACAGATAAGGCTATAACTAGTCAGATGATGGTAGCTATACCTCTTACAAAATCACCACTGGCTCCAATTCCCTCAGGAAAGATGTAGACTTAGGCAGCATAACACAGATCACCTATGGGCAGACTGAACGGCATCAGATGATGGAAAGGGTATTAAAGGAAATGGTGATGTTTCCTCTGGGGGCAACAAGAGCCACAGAATAGATCAAAACTGAACAGAGCGAGTCACACAGCTCTCTAGACGATTAGATGCTAAAAGCACAGGAAAAAGGGCTGCCAGCCAGTCAGGTTACATAGTTTCTTTGAAAGACCCACTTGGGGCTGGCCCTATCCATCGAGCCAGCTCTCTGGAAACCTTCTGCCGTAAATGTCTCCTTCTGAGCATCTGAGAGTGAAGGAAGCATTCTGAAAGTTGATGCTCTGAATTTCTTGTGCTGCAATCAATTTTTTCTAGCATTTAGCACTCTGAAAAGCAAATGTCAGCATAGCATTTTATGCAGCAGTCACTGCAGAAGAATGAGCTGACATCTTTTTAAGTGTGTCCATAGACCACATCCCAGCGAGTGTCCTGCCTTATGGTAGAGACCCACCATTGCTGTGCGGTGCTGAAATCAGAGGCTTTGGTCAGGTGGCATGACGGGAAACCGAGTGGGAAAATGCTGGCTCCAGTTTCGCTTGAGCCTCCCTCAGCAGATGGGTTGAACATTTTAATAAGTCTTCTGAGCAGATGAGCTAAATGTTTTAGACCACATAAGTGCTGATTAGAGAGGCCTTGTGTGTGTCCCCATGCTAACATGTCAACTTTGCCAAAGTAAGAAATCCAAGGTTGCTGTAGTAACAGAATTAAAATGGCAAAAGAGAAATCAGTAGAGTGTGAGGGAAGGCTTTGAAAGAGGAAAACTCAAGTTTTTTAGAGACCACCTCTTGGTCTCTAATTTTCAGCGGAGATGCACTGAAAAACAATGGGAGCTCAGATGCAGATTTAAGAGGCTAAAATTGATTACACAGCAAAAGATAGATTGCTAAGAGGCAAGGACTGGTGGAATCTAGACATGTGATCTGTAAGGAGGAGAATTTACAAGAGAACTGGCTCCAGACAGTCTTGTAACTTATTTTTCCCCAAAATGGATTATTTAATGGAGATACCATATTGGGAACATCACTGGGAGCCCACTATGTGCTAGCCTTGAAAACCAGCTTTAGCAAGGGAAGGAGAAAATAGTCTGTTTGTTTATTGGAAAGCTCTCCCAGGGCACCAACACTGCAATATTTATTAGGAATAGAGAGAACACATAAAATGAGTATTAATGGTAAGATGAAGCTTAAATTATTTGCAAAAGTATTGTGTGATATTTACCTGTAGCTGGTACTCTGTGACCTAGTAGTCTCTTCTGTGTCCCTCTGCATCATCTGCAGCAGGCTCTTCCCAAGTTTCTAGCACTCCACTATCAGGGACTGACCCAGGCAAGACCACAACTTTGGGGGTTTTTTTCCAATTACTACTAATCTGTAGAAGCTCTAACACACCCACCCACGGCCATGAGGATGGTATGGCACTGGGATCCGGGCAGGAGTGTTTGTGTGGGTGGATGATGAGAGGACAGAGAACAACCTATTACTCACCCACAAACTAGAGCATTTGATGGGATGTGATCTGAGAAAAAAATCCTTGAGGAAGCGAAGGAATTGAACAGAATTGAACATTGAAAATATCAGAATTGAACATTGAAAAGAAGTAAACACTTTTTCTTTCCTGTTATCTCAGGGACAAAAACAAACGAGAGACCAAAGCTAACTCTGGAGCGATCAACTTAATCCCGAAGAAACACATCAGAATGGAATTAAACCTCATGGGCCAAACTCAGCATTCAGCTGAGAACTGTAAACTATCAACAGCGTTTGCTCCTGGGATCTGAGTCTTCACTGAAGTAAGAAACTAAAGACAGAACTACAGAGAGGTTGGGTCAGCACATCTATTGGCAATCAGTGGGAGTTTAGGGCCAAAATAAAGAGTATTTAATTAGATCTTTGCACTTGGATCTCCGTTGAAGGGAGACATCTTGTAACTTCTCCCCCTTGAATCCACAGCCTTTACCCTTTCCCCTGAGGTTCTCAGAGTTGGTGTTGGGGAAAGTTTTCTCCTCAATTCTCTGTTTCTCTCTCAATTAATATATTGATCAGGAGAGTGAGAAATAGAGGAGACGTTCATTTTGGCTGCGGAAATGTTCCTGAGTGTATAGTATCACATGCATTTGTCAGTCCTGCTCTCAGCAGCTAAAGCAAAGAGGCTTCCATCACTTTTGCTATGGCAACCACTCCATGCACTTCATTTAAACTTCACTTAACTTCTTTTCCTCTGATGATATCCAGCTGGATTTGTCCTTCCTGTGGTCAAAAAAGCTGCAACAGCCACTCTGAATTCTGCTTGCATGGACAGAAATTGAAGGCTAAGCTAGCCCCGCCACTTTGACAGTGCAAACTGCCTAAATTAAAACATCTGCAGTGTCTATACCTAGGCAAATAAATCCAAATTAATTCCGTCTTAGAGAGGAAGGATTGTTTATTCATTACACGGGGTAAAATTGTGAGTCAATTTGTAGACACCTGGGCTGGTATCAGCCTCCTGACATTGCAATGTGAAACTGGCAGCCCACGTTCAGAGCAAGCTGAGAAATCTCACTCTTCCTTCTTCCAGACAAACAAAGAAGAGGGGAGGAATCAATTTGAAGATGTCTCCTTTTCGGAGGGTGATGAGTCATCAAGGAACCTTCTTCAGAGTTCACCTTCTGCATCCTGTTGCTGGTGGAGTCTCTTTCCAGACTTCTGAAGGCAGGTAACTCTTCTTGCACTTGAAGCTTAGACTCTTGTGTCAATTCTCTCCTCCTCATCTGTGCTAGCCCTGTGATCTGTCTTATCTGCAAGATATTCCTAATCCAAGGATGACTAATGGCAAAGTGGTGCCAACAAGAAAATAACCCCAAACCTTGCTCTCATGGCATTAGGTGCCTGTCATCCAGATTTTGACTTTGGGAGCCATCTTACAAAGAGGAGCGTAAAATTATCCTGCAGTGGGTTAAATATGAAAAAAAATCAGTCTTTATTTTATCAGGTAAGAGTTATGAGCTTCTGCCTCCTGCTGTCAACTTTCGAGGCACAAACTGAGTGGCATCTCTGTTAATCCCCTTAGAGCTGTCTGCATTTGTTTCCTGTTTTGTTGCTAATTAATCTGTTTGTGCTCTTTATACATTTGAACTGTCATGAATCTGAATCTGATCCTCATTACTTCTCAATAAATCAGGAGTAATCTAGAGGAAATCAGAGGCTTTCCAGGGGAGTTCAGGTGCAAGCCAAGATCCAAAATCTTTCTCCCCAGTGAAGTTTCTCTCCCCAAGAGAAATCCAGGGAATTCATGCAGTCAGCTTAAAATCTAGGTATTAGATCCAGTCTATTTTACTCTTCTGGCTTGTTAGTCCAGTCTTGCATGGGTTTTACTCAGTGATAGATTTGCCCAGGGCTGAGGATTGCTTTACAGACTTTGGCCTCGTGATATTTGTAATCAGAGACAGACAAACCAAGAGGTAACTGTACATATATAGGCACGTGCATACGTAAACTACTTCTGCGACTTCGCTCACACCTTGGATTGCATATATAAAATATTAGCTGCTGCTGAGATATTGAGATACAGTGGCTTTGAGTCCTTAAGCAAGCAAACTCTGAATTGTACAGAAATCACTGGAGACAAGAATAGTGTGTGCAGGTGCTGGTGCAATTTTCTTCCACATGACTTTGCCAGTGCTGAAGGGCTTCTGCATTCCAGCTCCAGGTTCCAAGCAGACACAGTGTCATCTAGAGGAGAAAGCATGGCCATGCACATTGAGATATAAAGGAAATATATTTTTATGGGAATGAATGTACTGAGTGAAACCAGTGTCTGTACTGATGCAAACTGCAGCTTTCCCTCCCTCATTATCTTTCTGGATTGTGCGTGCCTGTGTGCATGTGTGTATGGGGCATGACACGAAGGTCTCTTGGGAAACTCCTTTGTGATAAACCATAAAGAATATCTCACTGATCTGGGTCACTTCTGCCTTTCTATTGTCTCCTCCTTATTTCCCTTCTCTGGAGCACGGCAGGCTAACAATAACTTTTGATACTTCAGTGCCCAGCTTGAAATGCAGTAGAAATAGCCTGGATAGTGAATTATTCCTTTGTAATTGGATACAAGAGCCAGCAGGAGCCAGAAGGAAGATGATTGGCTTGCATTCAGGTTCTCCTTCTAAAAGCCCTACTGTTTCTTTGCTTCTACTGTACAGGAAGCAGGCAAGCTGTTATTTCTAGTTGTTGAGTACAATAGGGCTTGGAAGAAATGTGTTGCGTTTATATTAACCTCCTGTACTGAAAATCTTGGCAGAGTTAACTCAGTCCTGTACCCTTGCAAGACACATATAGATAAATGAAGTATTGAGCAGTTCCCTGCATGGGAGGTTTTTCAATATCGCTGTAGAAGAAAAGCACGTTTCTGCACGGGCATTTCTGGTAGGGTAAAGCATCGTGCTGGTTTTAGCCATAGTTTCACTTTGAGAGGTCCTGCTTTGCAGCCTCTTCTGCTTTTGGAGAGCTGGTATTGTTTGTCCCCAAAGATGGATCTACTTGTTTTATAACGCACCCAGACAACTTTCTGGTATTTACACTTTCCAATGATAGGCATTAGGAGACTATGAAACATAGTGGTCGTGGGGTTATCTGCTGGGTTGCATGTTAGGATATCATGCTGTGCAGGAGGAAGAACTGAGGAGTAACAACAGCAGTTTTAAAATATGGTCTTCAGTTAAAGGAGTCTAAGAGCAGTACCAAAAAGGCTGTCATGTGGGAGAGGCGTTGACACAAGCCTGGCAGGAAAGGTGCTCTCAGTCCAAAGTTGACTCTGACCAGGTTGTAGAAGATAAGCATCCATGAGCAGGAATAACTTTGCATGAATGATTTCTTCCACGAGAAGTGCAGCTGTCAAACTCATTTTGAGAGCATTTCTTCAGATGCAAACAGCTGCCTCCAGGCTTTGGAAACAGCGTGTTCTTTGGATATTATCTGATGGAAAAAGGGGTTTTAAAGAGCCTTTGTTGAAAAGTATTTGTTTCAACCAAGCCCAACATTTATAGTCAAAGCTGTCCTAGGACATGCTAGGATCACAGAAGGCATGCAAAAATTACAAGGACCCCACTTTGTTTAAGAACAACAATGAAGGATGTGGCACTACCAGTATAAACAAAACCAAACAAAAATCGAGGATCTCCCTGACAAAGGAATTCAACTCAAGGTAGGTGGCAGAGATTCTGGCTTACAGTTTCAGGATCACCATTAGGGAACAGAAACGGTCTTGGAGGAGAAACAGCAACTCTAGCTTTCATGCTTCCCATTAACAGAGAGCAAGTCTCAGTTCTTTGTGCTACTAGTTCTCACTGCTTCCAGGTACTTGTTTTTGGCAGGCATTGAATTCATAGCATTATGTAGCATCAGCAAGAGGAACTCAACAACAACAGTAAATTTTTATAAGACCACTGAGCAATTTTTATTATTTTTTTTTAGATTAGAACTCACAGAAGCTTTTGAAAGATGTAGTTTGGCTCAGAGACCATGAGTTCTTGCAAGAAGCACCTCAGTTGTTAGCTGACACAAGACCAATTCCAATTTACATTTAGAGGATGTGAGTAGGAGGTGGTATGGGCATTTCTTTGGCAGAGTTATTAATAGTTGAGTTTATAGTAAGATTAGACATAATTAGACATGAGATATGCTGAACACCTGCTGATCAGTTGCAACATCAGCTGACATGAGGGGCAGTTTGTAGGATTTTACACTTCTCTGGATTTGATCTTCCAAAACCCAGACTGTTTCAGAAGGTTGCATTAAGTATGCATCATCTTTAAAGAATATATTTTGATGATTGGTTCTTGGAAACTTTTGCCTAGATGCTATTTATGCTCTCACTCTCTAGTCAGTGGAATTCAGTCAACTGCTTCATAATATTTAGACCCCAAAAGAACAGCAGACTGAACTTACAGCCTTCTCCATCTGACAGATCACCTCATTCTTCTTCAGCATCACCTACCTGTCCAGCTATCCCTGTCCTGAGCACACACGGGTGGCTTGGAAGAGTCAGTCTGTGTTGCTCACTGCACATAATCATAATTATGCAGATGATTACTGAGCAACTGTGTGCAGTGAGCTACATGCAGTAACTCCTGCAAGCATGCTGGTGTTTTACTAACGAGTATTTTCCTATGTTGTTCAGAGAAGAGATGGATGAATTGATTCGGATCCTGATACTCAGCAGCATCTGACCAGGGGCACATGGGCACATTTATAAGAAGATGGTGCTTCAGTTGTTATCATATATTTTATTATCACATGTGATCATGTTCTAGGATTAGCATGCTCCTGTAAGTTAGTGGATACAACAATCCCATAATGACTTACTGAGAGCAAGATAATTGATAATGGGTTGAGGGTTATGCTAAGCATATGAGAAACCTCATGTCTGGGGAGGGAGAAAAGTAGAGAGGAGAAATCTGATTAGGTCTTGTACTCCACTAACACCGGACATACTGCACATTAAATCCTCTGCTTGTATGTTAATCATCCCACTCATTAAGCAGTAGGAGCTGATTAAACAAAAGTCACTCAGAAAGTCTGATGATGGAGATTGTGTTAAGTTCCAAAGCAGATCAAATTAGATGGCTGGATAAGTATTTGCATACATTAACATTAACTAGCCCTTTCTTTTGAAAAGATCCAGGCAACATTTTTCTGTGTGCTGCCCAAATCAGCATTTTAATCATGTCACATGAATAGTTAGCTTATGTTTCTAAAACTGCAGGCCGTGGCTACGAAGTAAGAGACAGGTTGTCCCTTCTAAATCAACGTGCATGGAACAGTTAGAGCTACATTTTGTGTTGCTACCAGGTTCAGGAATCACTGAGATCTAATTCAAATGACCTAGAGATTAGACATGTTCTGTGTCCTGAGTAATCCAAGCCCTTAGTGTATCTGAGTAATGTATTAATATCAGTGCTGCTGCGCTGGGTTATCAAATCTCGTGGTGTCATTTCAGATCCCAGCACTATGAAAACCTATGGTGCCATCTCAGGTGCTGTTAGGTAACCCATATGCCTAAGTACTATTTGCCTGTGTTATCTGTACTGTTCCTGGCATGTTGGACATTCAGGGACCCTACTGAAACCTGTGGAAGCTGCATGTCTTCTGTGCTCTTGACAAGGACAGGAGGTGCTTCTGGCACTTCCATCACAGACCACTCATCTGTGAAAGGCTGGCAGTAGGAGCAGTTAGCACCTTCATACGCATTGGGAATAGGACTTTGTGGTGTGGCTTTCTCATAGGCAAATGAATAGGAAGCCAAGGCGGGAATAAAAAGATTTGCCTTTTACTAAGATTATTTCTGTCATAACTTCTGTTATGAGAATATCTGTGTGAAATCATGGTCACCCTCCGTCTGCATCAACTCAGCCAGAAAATCTGTAGTAACAGGTCAGTATTGTCCTGTGTAGTGACGAGTTCCTGTGTATAACAAGATTAAAAAAAAAAAAAAAAGGAAAAAAAGGGGCAAAATGCAGTTATTGGCATGTTCAAGCAGCAAAGAAAGCAAATACGGGGAAAAAGGAGAGCAGTGATAAAGCTTTATCATTTCTTCCCTGCTGAGGAAATTCACGTGCACTCTACCCTATCAGTTTTAGGCAGACAGATGACAGATGCACTCAGACTAGGAAGGCTCAATAATATTGCATTATTATTATGACTTCTCTAGAGAGGATAACATTTCAACCATTAAAACCACTTGCTTTGTCCTGGCTCATTGTTAATGACCTACTTTATCACTATCAGTAACCTGAATAGTAATGCTCTCACTGGATATCGTAATCAAGAATCAATTTGCAGTCTGAGCTAAGCCTAGCTGCAGTTATTGGAGTCGTGGTTGGTTGGAGATGAGGAGTGGCTTCCAAGCTGTTCATTTGTTCTGTAAAAGTTAGGAGCAGACCAGTATCACGTCACTAGTGCATATCTGAATCTTTCTTACTGAAAATATGCCTGTGTATTGCTTTTGAGACAAAACCATACAAAACCATATGCCAGTCTACAGAGTGCAAACTAGTCTGAACTCAAAGGTAGCCCACAAAGACACCACGTTGTGCATTCTCGCTTTTTCTGCAATGAAGTTATCTGAGCAGTTGGAGAGAGAATAATGGAGGTGAAACTGTCCAGAGGTAGCAGGGGTGTATTTACGGGCATGTGATCAATGAAAATAGGCCAGTGTTTTAACTTGTTATCCAAGATGCTTCAGATCAAAGTTCTACAAAGTGATAAGGGGTTGCAGTCTGAAATTTGAGATTTCTCGGTGGGGCTGATGCTGTTGATGTTACTCTTCTAACATCCAATTTTTTTTTTCATTCCATCTCATCAGCAGGGATAGATCTCAGCACTGAGCATCTGTTACTCTGTTTTAAACACAACGATCAATAATCAGAAAGCCTTAGTGACTTTTCAGATAACTTCATCTAAAATATAGGGGTAGTTCTGAAATCAGATATGAGCTGCCTCTAGTCCACTGTACAACTCGTGTTAAGAAAGTGAGGCTGGTTACCTTATGCCTTCAAATACAAATGGAAGTTACAAACGTCTGTTTTACTACAAGAGATGTACTTTTAAGTCTGAATATCCCAAACGTAATCCTTATAGATAATCTCCAAAGCAGCAGGTTATAAATCTATGCAATCTGCATTTCTGACCCCAAACACACTCTGATTTCACACCCTCATGATACTCAGACCTGCTCTGGCCATGGGCCCATAGATTCATACCTAAAATTATATCAAGCAATCCTCTAATCCTTCTGCCTGTCCTGAGACAGAGACTGCATTCCTTCTTCTGAGCAGACATTGCAAAGCTCACCAGCGTGATGCTGCTGAAGACCCAAAGGGCTCTGCTCTAAGAATGAAGTGCTTTCTAGGTTATTTTACTGTGAGCATTTGAGTTCTGAAATGAGTAGAGAGTATTGTCAGCAGCGTTTTGTCCTTATCAAGGTCAGAGAGAGTGTGAAAGTGGTTTCTACAGCAATAGAGCGAAAGAACTTGGACTACCTTTTAGGGCAGTGAGAATATGATTTGAACCATAACACAGCTGAAACTCCTCCCATCCTGCAAAAGAAGGATGTTACTACCTAGTGTTGACTTAACTGGTCTATGAAGTATCATCCTGTTAGTGTCAGTGGGACCAGGGAGGGACAAGTCACAAAAAGCAACAATAAAATTGTCTACAACAGAAATCATTCCATTAATAGGGTGGCTGGTGGAGAAGAGCTATAGTTTGAGCTGCTGTATTTGTTCCTCTAAGTCTTTATTTCACACTATCACTACATAGACATTTTCCAAAGCACTAAAGAAGGAAGTCATCGCTCATAATTGTTCATTATGGATTGTTACAGCTCCTTGATTCCAGTCAGCATTTATGAGCCTGTCTTTAAACCCTGGCATTACTAGGCATGTTTATTACATATTAATGCATGCATTTGAGTTTACTGAGCATCTTCTGCTGAGGATATTAGACTTCTAGAGAAGCTGCTCATTTCAGGCACAGATATCCCCCAGTAAGCACATTCCCACTGGGCAAGGCTCATTAATTTATGAGAAGCTCTGCATTAGCATTTTGAAGCTAGGCATGGAAATGACCAGCTAGGAGAAGCTGAATGGAAATTAAACCAGACTGCCTCACAACGGCAGGATGCAGCTGCATGTTCTCCATTTCCCCACTGACTTCGCCATTCCCCTATGAGTATATTCAACTTCAGCAGAATCTGTCAGGTATTCTGCAGATTGATTTAGAAACTCCTTGTAGTGCTGGTGAGAACAGGGGAGAAAGGGGAGTCTTGGAAATTGAAGGAGATGATAGTGTCAGTGGTGGCTAGAAAACAGTCAGTCTTAAGATTGTGTTAGCCTAGAGTCCTCAAGAAGATTTTAAGGTCCTTAAAATGAGTAGTCTTAAAGAGATCAATATTATAAAAGCATTCACAAGGAGAAAAGCCTTCTATTGCACTGAAATTATTTAATCCTAAGTAAGCTTTTCTGAAGAATAAAACAAAGGGGGAGCTGGCAACAAAATAGACTTGTTGGCTTCCTCCTCAGATGACTGCTAGGAGAAGGCAGTAGTCACCTTGTTCTTGTCTGTATTCTGGCTTTTATGAAAGGAAAATTTAAAAGTTTCAGGGTGTTCTGATAGGCTTATTCCCTTTTTCTCTCATCTTGGAATCACAGCATTCATGAACACAGGTGAAAGATGCAGATTTTTCTGTAGGACCCCTGTAAGCTTGCCTATATCAGCACAACGAAGACTATTCTTGTTCAGCTCAGGAGCATGACCTGGCACCTTTTTGAACTGCAAGCAAACATCTCAAATGCTAATTTAAGAGTCTTCCTCTGTTATGGACTCTTTGCTCTGGTTAGGGTGGTGCATTACATTCGCTGATGACAGTGTCATCTCCGTATTTTCACTAAGAAAATTTCATGAGTAATACCTACAGTCAACCAGACAACCATTGTCTAATGAGTTTTCACTTTAAGCAGGAAAGACCGATAAAGGTTAGAGAAAAGACTGCTTTTCTTCTCTTTCTGTCAGAAAGAAAGAAAAGAAAACCTTAACAGACGGACCGAGGGAAACTAAGACCTTGGTGTCGCGGTGGCTTTTGCAACTGGGGCCAGCAGCTGGCGAGGTCTGGGATGTCCTCTAGTGGCCAGCACGGAGCGGTGGGAGCTGGAGGAAAGAAACGTAGCTTTTCTGGAAAGAGGCAGATAATAGCTTCCTTAAGCATTGCTTTGGCTTCCAACAGAGAAAAGTCTGGAGAGTTCCAGATATTTTTGTCTGTTGTTAAATTCAGCATACAGTTGTCATTACGAACCCTCTCAGAGCCTGATCATTCACAGCATGAATCCTATATTGCAGCACTGAATAAAGCAAAGTACTTGCCATTTCTGCAAGAAGGAGAGAAATAATGTTCCTACATTACATGAGGGACTGTAAAGCAGATCTGAAAGCACTTTGGTGCCAGGCTTCTCTGGGAGGTTTGAGCTTAGTAGGTGCACGGGCACAGATCTCTGGCTGAGTGTAAACGCCTTTCCACTTTTAGGATCAAATAGTGAACCAGCAGGGAGCCTGAAATACAGTCTCATCTCTAAACAGGGGAGAACTTCGTCACACATGTGAAGTAAAAAGTTTGAGGGAAGCTTGTTGTACTTGGGTCATAACAGTACATTTCACCTGTCTGACTTGGGAGGATAGATTTAGCCTCTGTTTCTTTTTACAAAGCCATATAGTCAATCCACATCGCCAAGTGTTGAGAAACACTGTAAAATTCAGCTGGTGGGTCTGTCTGAGAGGAAAGTGATGAACAGCTCTAGTGCTATATTTCCTCGTAACAGAAGAAATAGATGCAGTCTGAAGAAGCCAAGACTTATTTTTCACCCAAAGTGCTTAAAAATTAGTTCAACTTGAAGTAGATGTTCCAATCAATTTGTTTTTCCACTATCCGACCTCCGTTGTTAGCAATGCAAAAGTAATAGAAAAAATATATTGACAGAACTGGATCTGCAGAACAGAGAGCAAAGCCTGCCTATGCTCACAGGGGAAGACTATTACCAATTGCTACAAGAATGTTTCTCAAAATGGTTTATAAGGCATCAGCAAGTCTTTAATTTAACTATGTGCCATTATTACATGCTGAGTGTGGTTTATTATTGTACTAATAAACCATAAAGAAGGCTCCATAACTTCATTACCACAGTCAATTGCCATGTGCAGTGTTAATTTGCCAACAGATCATTAATTGCCGGTACTCACTGAAATGTACACATAAAGCAAAACTATTGGGCAGAGTTTCTTTTCCAGATTCTGTTCTGCTGATGGCAGTGAGACTGAGCACACACAGAAACAGCTGTGATTTGCCAACAGAAAGGCTTGTCTTTCCACTGAGAAGGAAGCCACAGAGGTTTGCAGTCCCAGCAGTCCTCCACTGACCTCTTGGTACAATAAAGGGTTTTTTTCCAGAAAAGCCAAATGTATCCTGATCTGAACCCTTAAAAAGGCACATTTTTCACTGTCCAAGGATTTTACAAATTTAACTGTTCTGGGAAGTATCATTTTTCCATAAAGGAAAGTCAAACCAGAATATCTCATTCAGCTGAAGTAGCGTCTTCGATGAAATGCTAAACTGCATTGTTGTACTGTGTCATGGAGGATTTACTTTGTACATGAAGTTGGTTTGCATCCTTTTTGGGCTATGGAATGAGCAGTACCATTATTCTGGCTGGAGAGCCCCAGGATAAAAGTACTGTGGGGCTCCTGGCACAGGGGGCCAACCACAGTGGGGGATAGGAGAGGATGGGTCATGTGACCCAACTGGACCAATCACAGCCTTCCTTCCCATGGTGCTCAGTTTAAAAAGGTCCCTAAGAAGAGCCCTGGGGTCTTTAGTGCTGCTGTGCTGGAAGGATTGTACTTGGCTGTTCCTCCTCTCTCCCTGTGCTGCAGCTCTTCCTGCCTCCTGTTTCCACGCTGCAGAGGAGCACTGTTCCTCAGGACAGATTGTCTTATCTCTGCCTCTCCAGGTGCGAGCAGCACAGCTCCTTTTCTGGTTTTTTTGGGGGGGCTGTTGTTGGGACTCTAGGCTCGGGCACTCCTGTATGCTGCAGAGTTCAGTCTGGGTCTTTTATTTTCTGCTTGGGACCTAGTTGTCATCTAGAAGGCATGAGTTCTGTATTAACACGTTCTCTTGTATCTTTGAATATGTTTGCATGCTTGTATATCTCTATATAGTTCAACATTTTCATTGTTATCGTTAGTGCTGTTTTCTTTTTCATTAGACTAGTTCAAGTTTTCTTCAAACTCAAAGACTCTCTCCCCTGGAGAGATCACAGAGAGCATCTGTCAGAGTTTAGTGGCTGGCCCAGAGTTAAACTTCTGCAACCATGTGCATATATAGCTGCATGATCTGGACCCCTCTGTGGTTGGCAGTATGGTGCCTTGCAGCAGATAAACAAATTTAAGTGCATTGGGAAAGATACTGGAATAGGAAAATGGAGTTTAAAGCTGACAGAAATAAAAGATGTTTGCATCATTCCAACAAGCAGAACAAAGTGTTTAAATTTTGGAATAATGAAAATGCCAAAACACCCACAGCATTCTATGGCCTTGTGAGATTTTTCTAATTCACAATGAACCTAAACACTGGAATGTTACCTGGGCATGAAATTCTAAATTGTACTCTGCCGAATCAGAGGTTTTGTTTTTCAGTTTTGGAGTAAAGCATTAGAGTCCTGATGCTGTGCGTGGTGTAGAACTTTCCCCTAATGATGTCATTAAACAGATTTTTTTAATGCTTACTTTCCCTGCAGAAATGCAACCCCACTCCTTTCAGATGCAGGATGGGGTATATTAAGCTTCATGGGAGATGTTCTTTAAATTTTTAGCTAAATTACTGGCACACTAATGTCCTTTTGCAAAGCTTGTCTTAGGCTTTATTACCCAATACAGAAATCCAAAAGGTTTTAAGGTGATAAAATCTCTGCCCTAGTCAATGTGGGATATTCCTTTAGTTATACAGCCCAGAGGATGATTATAGTGGGACTCGATACAGAAAGACAGAGACATATTAGCAGTGCTCTGCAGCTCATACCATTCAGCGATGGCCTTGATTCTTGTTCTGGTGAAAGAGCTGATGTCTAACTGGGAGTTTCTGTGGTTCTGATGACAAGGTGATAATTTAACACCATGGTCAGCTTTACCCTGAAGCACGTTTCCAATTAGTAGGAATAAGGCAATAGGAAAAAATATAAGTGAGAGAACGCTTGGAAGTTTAAGGGCATTAATTACCTCCCAGCTGTCAGGGTAGTAATTAAATTCAGCATGTTGACCAGCTTTGCGATTATGTGAAATTAATCTTCAAACACACTGAAAGCTTCCACTGCTGTTCATTTTACTGCTGAAATCAGCAAATCCCAAACAATATGCAGCGAGGCATTGGCATGCATCTGGCAGTTATCCAAAAAAATGTCAGTTTGCAGAAGTGTGATCAAACTTCTATCTCAGTTTGCTTTTGTACTATATTTTTTTTCCCCATGTTTATTCCCCTGATCAGTCCAGAATTATGTCCATCTCTGGAAGAGCAGAAACTCTATTGACAATCTTTTGAAGAGGTCACAGAATCCAGTTGCAATTCTTCTCCCACTCCTTAGCTGAAGACAGATTAGATGTAAAGGATTACTTGGAAATTTCAGCTTTCAAAGAACAAATCCTTCCTGCTTGTTAACTTTTCATTAGTACTGTCAACCTCCCTGTGCTATGCATCACACAATTAAAAGCAATTTCTGCCCCAGAAAGCTGGAACTCAAACTCCCTGCTTAGTATGCAAATACACTACCTGACTTCTGCATATATGTCAAAAATTTATACATCAATATAGTCAGTAGAAGCTTGATATTAACATCAGCTAGTAGGCTAAGCCTTTTTTATGTGAGGTGTGCATAAATACATTAATGCATTTTACATGCCTACTTTCAGAAAAAAATGTCATTTTTCTATGAATATATAAATACCCTTGTAACTGCACTTACAATATTAATTAAGTGATGTTCACTCTTAAGCAGTGATGTACCAAGGAGTAATTGATTGGGTGGACTCTTACATTGATGCAGAAACAATGTTTATTATCTCTGTGTGCTGCTTTTAGCTACTAGGTTTTGCCTAAGAGAATTAGATCAAATTGGCAGCGTGATTTAGTTTTTTCTGCTACGTTTTGATGTTATCTTTGAGAAGCTGGCAATCTCAGTAATCAAAACTTGCAGCAAGAATCGCCCACTTTGCAGGGTATGAGATAATCAGGTACCACATGGTGTGTGAGATCTGCGTGGAGAAAATAATCAATTCTATATTGTGCAGACCAGCAGAGTTGAAAAGAGTAGCAGAAGCCAGTATTGCTTTCTCTCCTGAATATGGACACTGAGTTAATGTTGTTGAGTTACATCCACTGGACAAGTTACTACAGGTGAACTGAATGCCATAACCTCCTGGGCAGCAAACAGTGCTCCCTGGTACCTGCTTTAACAGTGGAGCATCTCCCTCAAGGCTGCCCATTCCCATTCTCTCACCCTTGGAGTGAGTAGTTGGCACAAGAAGAGAACTGGGATGAAGTAGTTTGTGGTGTTGAATTTTTTATGTCTTGGGTTCCCGTAGTAATATTTACTGGTAATTGCCTGACCACTACCAAATGAGAAGACTCACTGGTCCTAGAGGCATTGCACCCTGTGAAAGGGAGCTGGAAGCACTGTGTCATACAGTGGAGAACTCTAGGAAGAACTGGGATCTAGCTGGGACCTCTCTGACTGACCAGGAACTTTGCCAGGGAAAATTGTCCCACGGTCTGATTGACAATTCTAGTGTCCTCTTATCTGAATATAGACTCCTAGTTTTCTGTAGCACCTCGCTGATTCTCCAGCTGGTCAAAGAAGGATACAATCAATACCTGCCTCTTCATGTTGTGTACAAAGCCTTTATAGGATTTCTTTGGAGATAACTACTTGACATCGGTCTGGATGATGGTGAACACTACCAACTCTTACTTTCAAGAGCTACATTCAGTCCTCTCATGCTGTGTTACAACATGTGACCTCTGTTCTTTGCCTCTAACACAGGACATGCTGTACAAAAAATGTCAACTGATAGTAGGCAGAGCTCAGTTTTTCAGAGCTTGTATTACAAGGAAAGAGTTTGCACGTGAAGCTGTCTACTGCCTGGCTGTTGAGGTAGCCAAAGGGCAGAGTCCCTAACTTGCTTTTAGAATCATTCCTGAATCTTACTAGATATTGCTTTATAGTCTAAATCTGGATAAGTCCTAGTACAAACTGGAAAACACCGGGGTAGTTTTACCCTTCTGGCCACCCATCATTCTTATAAGCTGAGAATTCCCCATGATGAATTTCAGTGCCATTGGCTATATGCCTGGCAGGCATCCATGGTAGCCTCAAACCACATGCTTGTGTTCTAGCTGAAGGCAGCTCTTGTCCTTGCTGCTTGTCAGCTCCCCCCTCAAGGGAAGAGCAAGGAGGAATTACTGGCAATATGTAGTGACAGGACAAGGGATAATGGCTTTCAACTGAAACAGGTAGATTTAGATTAGATACTAGGAAGAGGTTCTTCATTGTGAAGGTGGTGAGACACTGGAACAGGTTGCCCAGAGAAGTTGTGGATGCCCTCTCTCTGGAAATGTTCAGGGTCAGGTTGGATGGGGTTTTGAGCAACCTGGTCTAGTGGAAAGTGTCCCTGTCCATGTCAGGGTGCTGGAGCTAAATGATCTTTAAGGTCCCTTCCAACCCAAACCTTACTGTGATTCTGTACATAGTATTGCAGGACATAACTATCCATCAGCATAAGGAGCTGGGGGGTGATATCAGATAAATCTTCTTTAAATTGTTGTCATCTCAAATCTTAATCAGATTTCAAAAGGAAACGTTCACCTTACCAGCATATTTTTGAATACCACCAGATCTCTAGGTAAACCTCTAGGACAGTGATATTAGTAAACTACTAGAGCTTTGGGAAATTCAGTAAAAGTCCCTACGTCACAGAAGTTCAGGTGTGCTCTGTTAGGTCATTCAAACGTGGCTGCTGTCCCAGATGTTTAACTAGGGTATCTAAAGGAGCCTGACTGCTGTGTGCTCTTTCTACAACCTGTGGATAGGAAGAAGGCTGCGACAACAAGGTTTAGCCCACCTTAGGTGTGCTATGAGGATAACTGCAATAAAGATTGTCAGGCACTGGGGTGGAGACTGAGGGTGCTGAGGGAAGACAAACCACTGCAAAGTTCATTATGCTCTGACAGAAATGCTGGAGTTCATGGAGTTTCTTGTACCAAGACGTGTTGAGACCCTGATTAGCAGAGCTTGCCACAGGCATTCGGATGGTTTTTTTGGCTCATCTTCTGAGGTACTTGAGGAAAGAAACTACAGGCTCAAGTTACAACCTAACTTCTGATTTTGTAACCAAAACTAATTTACCCTTGTTCCTCATGGTATTTGGTGATGCTCAGTCGGAAGTCCTCTGGCGTTGGAAGTCCTCCTGTCACCACAGAAATTTCCTTGAATTACACATCTAAAATCTCACACCTACCCCACAGACAAGTTTTTCATTCACTCTTGAAGTTGAACCTTCCAGCCTAGCAGAGGAGAGCAGCTATAGCTTGGGTTTTGCAGTAACACAGGCAGGGTGGAAACACCCTGTTCTGTAGCCCCAGTTGTAGCTTCTGAGGCTGGGGAGAGAGCAATCCTCCACCACCTTCCCCCAAGTTCTCACTTTCTATGCTGCCAGAAATCCTGGAGCCCAATAAGGCAACTGCAGCCCCGGTGTCAGCGCAGCGCGGGCACGAGCAGCCGCAGCTCCAGGGCTTCTCCCTCCTGGAGCTGGCAAGATCTGCACTGCAGATACATCCTGGGATCTTCTGGTTGCTGAGGTTCTTAAATGCTGCTTCCCTCTTATGAGGCTTTTTCTGCCTTTCTCATTAGAGAATAGGAGAATCACTGACCCTAAATTTAACCCTAATCTTAACTCTTTAACCCAAATATCTTTCGGAACTATTTACTTCAGACTTTCCTGTTATTTCTTGAGCAGTGCTGACAGGCGATAGTTCTGGAATAGCGAAATGTCTTGCAACCATGGTAACGCAATGCACTCATTAGAAAGTTTTCTGATACTAAAAGAGTTAGTTTATCACAGCCTTGTACATCAGGTTTCCTACGAGATTCCTAAGCTCATTGTGTTGTTTAAAAGCACAGAACTCGTTGACTGATCAGGTAACATTGCAGAGAATCACTCTCACATGCTACACAGCACTTGCCCCTGGAGAACACAACAGGAATGAGCCCAAAGGAAACTGCTTATGAAAGCTATCAGGCTGGAAAAATCGGAAGTATCCTCATTAAAGGATACTTCTGTTCTGTTGCAGAATTCCCTTTCTTAAGATATAAGCTTTTATTTTGCAGCAATCTGCTTTGATTTGTAAAAAGAAACAGCAGCCTGACCACTGACAACAACAAGCAATTCCTTTCCTTATCTCACCTTGCCACTTTTTGCTGCCAGTGGGCATGGATTTCTGCTTGCTGAAATCACCAGTACCTCCACTGTAAATATTACCCTAGTTTACCTCCTTTTCCATTCTCTCTGTCTCTCTCCAGAACTTACATTTAATCTTACCTTTTTGCTTCTGTATTATGCCAAATAAAAATCTCCTAAGTGCATGAAAAATGGTGACTGTAATGCATGAACAAAAATTAATAAAGCCAGAAGAGAACACGAAATCAATAATCTAGTTCTGACAGCTTGCTTTGTCTCTGTGGCTGGGCTGTAAGGATGTACTTGTGTTTCCCACTGTTTAAAATTAATTGAACTATTTTATCATATCAGATAAGAGTGCACTCTTTGTGCTATTGAAGTGATAATTATGACATGATAATTAAGGTCTGTGGCCTGCATGATTCTGTGAATGAGTCAGCACAGACAATTAGTTTGCGACAGCAGCTTTCTCTGAATGTGTCCCTACAGGCAGGAGCTACAGGACAGTCTAGCTCCATATTATCCCTGTTGCACAAGCTTCTTAATTCACTGGAGGATAGATTTTTTTTGCTGTTCTGGTGGGTTTGGGGGGGATTTGGAGGATTTATTTTTGATTTTGTTTCCAGTCTGGGCATCCATTTGGATAAATATAATGAATGCAGGAATTGGAGATGGAAAAAGATGGAAATGGTAGTAGTCCATAAGGTTGTGGATTCTGAGTTCTGTGATGGTGTCTTTGAGAAATTTTGTTTGATACTAGAATGATATGGGCTCCTCATGGCTGCTGCACTAGAGTGTGATTTTATTAAAACTGATCAACCTTGGAGTTTTCTAAATCAACTATCACTGCAATATCCTGCTGACAGCTCTATACTCCTCTGAGCTCACTGAAAAGCCTCAAGAGTGTCCGGGAAGAGGTAAGATGAAGTGTTAGCAGGGGAAAAAAAAAAAACAAACTATAAGCATCAAATGTTGCCAAAGAACTGCTTGGTTTTGGCAAGTGCAACGTGTGAGGGTATTTCATCCCAAGCCATTTGCAGTCTGACAAGGTACAGACAGAGATATATGCAGATAAGGAAATAATGGAACAATTTTGGGAGACATGACAGAGTGCAGTCTCACAGCATGGAATTGAAGTTGTTAGGTTATTCACATTTATGGGAAAGGTAGGAAAGAAGGAGAGGGTTGTTTAATTTTCAGATGTCCTTTCCTTGTATGATTTCAGACGACAAAGGAATAATCCTCATCTCAGAACAAATCAGTAATGCATTGCAATAAATAATACACAGGGCAATGTACTGAGAAATGAAGAGAGAACACAATATGGAACAGCTGCTTGGTAAGTGAACATCATCCATCCTGTGAGCTGATGAGACAGTGGAAGAAACAGTGTAATTAATGATGATGCATATTGGTATGATCCAAAAGAGCTGATTTAAGGCCACCTTTCCTGACTTCGCAGTGTTTAATTCTGCAACCCTAATTTTCTTTGACTCTATGCATGATTATACCTTAGCTGTATTATTAATTTATCGCAATGTTTATTTCTAAGCTGGTTCCACCTTAGGCATGCAAATATTAATGTCATGAGATCAGGCTGAATCCAAGGCAGTTCAAATAGAGAGGACATATTTTTATTCCTTGAATGTCATGTTATGTTACCATCTGTGAAATTTCAGAAAAGGTGCCTCATCCTAGATCCCTAGTAGATGTGAGGAACTGCAAGGGAACTGTCAGCGAGAGGGATTTGCATATAACATATTGCCTCCTGATAAAAAGAACTAACGCACATCAACACATGTACAACGTGTTGTATTAGGTCTAGTTTTAGAGTTCAAGAGACAGATGCTCTGCTCATATCTGCAATGCTCTGTTAAATTCTGTATATGCTAAGCGAGAATGTGATTCTTAGAAAACCACAGGCTTGTCCCAGAGTTTGTGGGAGATCTTCTCGAAGAGAAAATGGTATGTCCTGTAACACTAGAACAAAGGCTTTTTTATTTAACAGAAAAGACCGTGTTGGCTTGAGAATAACCCTTTACGTCTTGCAGGTCAAAACCGAACTGAAAAGATTGTCCTGTGCAGCCTAAGGGACTTCTGTTTGAGTAACACGTAACAGAGCTCTTTCTGGATGTGTAGTACCTGGCCTAAGCCCCAAACTCAGTCATAAGAATAGCTCGGAGATCAATGTCAATTTTTATTTCTTTTTTCACTAAGGAATCAAATTATTTACTGCTCCTTTGTTGTATTCATGTGGCTGCAGTACCACTATAAATAAACTCCAGCAAACTTCTTCCCTCTTCTCCCCCCACTGACACACAGAGAAGATTGTTGGATGTGATAGCCAGACATCTTCAGTAGCACTTTCCCATTCGCTTACATAAGTGCATATGAATATATATTACTGCCTCTGACACTCTGCTTGTTAACAGGTTTCAACCTGCAAAAGAATCCAGAATACCGTGCATAAAAGCCTAAATATTAAAATTCTCATTCTCTGCCAAAAATAATATGTCTAGTTTCCCAGTTCCTTCTCTTGAACAAACACAGGAACAAACAGAAAGATCAGAAAAATAGTAGAAACGGAGAAATGTTGGCTGGCAAGGACCCCTGGTGGTCAGTAATTGAAACTCCCATTTGGAGCAGGGATATCGCAGACAAAGCCAATAAAGAAAGGTCTTATAAAGCTCCTCACTTTTATTTTATAATTATGTGTTCTCATTCACTCCATCCAGCAGAATAGGTTTCTGTGTTACTGGGGAAACCATAGCCCAGAAACAGAGTGTAGCGGAGCAGACCTTGTAAGAGGAGCTCTGAGATGTGAACAGTGGGGCACCATGTGCAGAAAGCTGATTTTTCTCTGAGTACAGCTGTCCAGCTGGTTGGAGTCAGGAGAAAGGAGCACAAGCTCAGGTGCAGAGCCCTGAGCCAGGTGGATTGGGGTTGATCAGTCACTCGAGGCTGTTTTCTGTCAGTGTACAACATGGACAGGAGGGATGGAGATCCAGTATGTGTCCTTCGGGTCTGATTCTGTGCGACACGGTTGGAGGGTCATAATAAATAGCTGGAGCTCTTTGGGAAGGACACTTTATTGCAGTTGGAGCAGGAGTTATAACTGGACCCCCATTTGTGTGCTCCGGCTAATTAAATTGATGCACAGGGTCCCTGGAAGCTCTACTGGGATGATGAGGAATTTTCTTGAAGTAGGCACTGTATAGCGTGAACATGAGGTGCCCTTTTGCAATTTCCCTCCCAGATTCCGGGCTGGAGAAAGGAAGCTTTGTGGGTAGCACTGTAGAGAAACTAACAGAGCTGCCCTTTGCAAGACAGCCCTGAAGGCCACCACAACTCACACAGGTCTCCAACAGCTGCCCTGCCTTCTCTGCCCAGCAGACTTCATTCCTATATTACTGTAGGAGAAGCCCTGGAGATGGGTGAAAGCTCTATTCCTTTCTTCAAGATCAGTAGTGCTCATAGAGAAGAGGGTGAGACATGAGGAACGATGTGTTTTACAGATAAGGAGAGATCATTGCCATGTGGCTAGCATGTAATATATAAAAAGGAACAACTCTGGCAATTTCATCAAGTTGCTTTAGATTTTAGGGAAAATATTGCATCTTGAAATGAGTAGGAAGAAAATCAGCATTCACTTGCAGAAACAAGTTTTTGGCCAAGACTGTTATTGAATGAATGACTGATGTTACATGTCATTTGCTGATTTTCAGTACATTTTTGAGAGTCACAGTAGTGCTGAAAACATGGCAGTATAAAGCTGTGAATCAAAATGTCTATACACAGGACTAATGTTTAATACAGCATGTGGCTAGTTGCTCTGAGTTTAACTTACTACAAAATCCAGCCTATAACTTTGATCCAAGTTCCCCAGTTCCTCTCATTATGAGTGAAGGAAAAAAGGATATATGGCCCTAATGATGCACTGCATGGGCTTGCTGCAGAACTAATGAAATAACTGAGTTTTCTTTGTGCTCTTTGAACAGAATATTTTTAAACAATTTATCCTACAATGACATCTGGTGGTTGTTTTTCTTTGACAGAAAGTTCTTGCAGAAATATCCTGCCAAGACTTGCCGAAGGGTAGATCTTCCCACGACAATAATTTGCTGGGGTTCTACTTTTGTGAGGTGGTGCAAACATATTTGCAAGATAAATATTATTTCAGTTAATAAACAGCACACAATCCCTCCTTATGGCAAGACACTGTGGCTAATTGCTTTGTTGGGAATGATTTGACAGTTGAATATCCAGCAGAGAAGTCACTGCTGCACCTGGAAGATGTACTGTTTCATTCTGAGAGCAGACACTACTCTGCCCAAGAATAAGCTGTTTGTCTGAGACCAGCGTGCCCACATTCCCATTTTCACAGCAGAAGCTGTGAATGCACTCTGGAGTGGACATGTCTCTGCTGCAGCCACTGAGCGTTGCTGCATCCGGGTGCTGAGTGCTCTGCAGAGAGTGATCCCTGGGCTTTTAGGCCATGCAACAATGGTGGGGGAACCTCCAACAGCTGACTCTCACCCCCAGAGAGCCCATAAAAAAGTCTTAAAAGACAAGGAAGGTACAAGTGACCCTCAGTTGCCTCTTTCCTGGAGCTCGACACCATGCATTGGCTGGACAAGACTGGGACCCAACCTCTGCTCCTGGCTGCTCAGATCCTCACGGCCAGAGCATGACCTCCGGTCCTTGGATGTTTGTGCAAGTCCTTGTGGCCATCAAGGCAGACACACGGAAGACTGTAGTTATCACAGGTGATCTCCAGGCCACCAGGTGGAACCCGAGCCATGCCTGTCCTCTGCAAATCCCAGTTGCTCCTTTTGGAAATTTGCAGGCAATTCAGCACTCTTCTTTCATGGGTTTTACTCTTTTGGGGTTGTTTGTACTGGACAGGCTACACGGGATAATTTCTGTCCTGTTCGATGAGATCAATAACACAAGGGGGAGCTGCCCAAGGGAAGTCATTCGCAGGCAGCAGCAAAGCATGGAGTTTTAAATTTGATTTCTCAAAACATACGTTCAAAGAGGAAACTGTGAGCTGCAGTGGCTGCAGTGGGAGAAAAGTAACCTGAGTGAATTTCATGGATTTTAGCCCATATTAATGTGGGCAAAGTAACAACTGAGACCTAGGGGCTATCAGGGCCAAACACTGCACTGCTTCTTGGGCAAAACAGCAGAGTACTGCTGAGTTTGGTATATAAAGGTCTCAGTCATAAAGTCAGGATGCAGCTAGCCTGGCTATGCCAGCTAAGATACTCAGCGTATTCAAGCCAAAAATTACTGTTGAAGTTTAAGGCTGGGCCAGTCATTAAATTCTGTGATTAGTCCCAGCACCCTCCCAGGGAAGGATAATAGAGGAACCAGGGAA
>NW_009719842.1:145963-236567 GCF_000703405.1 Apaloderma vittatum
AAAAAATCTTGAACTAGTCTAATGAAAAAGAAAATGGCACTAACCCTGAAACTGTTGAGCTATATACAGATACTATACAAGCATGCAAATATATTTAAAGACACAAGAGAATATGTCATCTCCTCGATGATTTGTAGGTCCCAACTATGAAAAATAAAGTCCCAGACTGGACTCAACAGCACACAGCAGTGCCCAAGCTCTGATGACAGTCCAAAAAGAACCAGAAAAGGAGCTGTGCCACTCCTGCCTGAGGAGGCAGAAGCGAGACAACCTGCCCTAACATATGATGCTCCTCTGCAGCATGAAAACAAGACGCAGGAACAGCAGCAGCACAGGGAGAGATGAGGAACAACCAGTGGCAAACCTTCTAGCACAGCAGCACTAAAAAGCTCAGAGCTCTTCTTAGAGGCCCTTTTATACTGAGCACCATGGGAAGGAACAGTGAGATTGGTGCATTTGGGTTACCTGACCCATCCTCTCCTCCCCACAGGCACAGCTGCCCCTCTCCCCAACTGTGACTGCCCCCTGAGCCAGAAGCTTCACAGAACTTTTATCCTGGGGCTCTCAGACCAGGAGAATTATTAATGATTTAAATTTAATATTGTTTTAATTTGAATTCAAACTAATTTCTTCACTGTGATACCTTCTTTCTATTTTGGAACTTCATCAGTTAATGCTGGGAAGTACTGATGGTCATTAGTAATGGCTTTCATTTTCTAAAAAAATTTTTTTTCACTTCCACATTTTATAAAAGCTCTGGAAGGTTCTGTAAACTATGTGTTTTTATAAAAGCCTAAGCAGAATTGTATTGTTTTGGTTGTGTTATGTTTGGTTTCTTCCCATTAAAATTTTGGAAACTTCTGGGAAATAAAATGGAATATGTACACTCTTCAATATGTCTCCTAGGAGTAAGAAAGACCTCCTCCTTACCCAGAGCAAGACAAGGATACAAACAGCTGTTGCTGTTTATGCTCTACGATTGTGCAGGCTCCCCCCAGAGAAGGTACATGCACAGTAGCTGATATATTTAGGACCCCCGTAGCTCTGCTGCTGCTCCAGCTCTTTTTCCTTTGCTTCCCTGCCGGGACCAGCAATTATGCGCTTTCTTATTCTTCCCTCCAGAGACGAAGCCC
The DNA here is from genome assembly GCF_000703405.1 of Apaloderma vittatum. NCBI lineage: Eukaryota > Metazoa > Chordata > Aves > Trogoniformes > Trogonidae > Apaloderma > Apaloderma vittatum. The sequence goes on from NW_009719842.1 coordinate 147,097, forward strand.
AGAGTCAGCCCATGAGGATTATACACGGTTAATATCCTATGCCTTGTTGACTCACACATCAGAAATAATTTCTTAATATCTCTGTACTCCTCAACCTACTGGTTCTTCTCATTACTGGCAGTGAAAATACATCTGTAATCACTGCTGAAAATGCTGGCCACTCAGAACGCTCTGTGGGTTCACCACTTAGTTTCACAAAATCTTTTTAATCTATATATACTTTAATGTTTGGTCATGTTTAGTTGCAGTTGTTTCTTGCCACTGAGGTTTCAGGATCTGAACTCATTTCTTTCATGGCTTGACATCCTAAACTTGTGAACATCTTGCACCATCATGCATCAGATGCCATAAAAAAAAAAACCCAGCTCTCTGTTGGTCTGAGAGTGGTGCACTAGGGCATTTCACTGGCAAACATCATGGTGTTTTGCTTCGACATCAAAAGCTGTGAGTTTTGTTTTCTTGTGCTTTTTTTTTTTAAAAAAAAAAAATTGTTCTGAAGCAGTGTCCTCCATTCAGATTTGACCTAATGAGAAGGTTAAGCAACTTGAAATATTTCCTTTCCAATCCAGTGAAAACTTTTTAATTGATGTAAAATTCGATCAGAGCGTGTTTTCATTTTTCTTGTAAAGATGTTGCCTTTATTGAACTTGTCTATTCTCTTCATCCCTTGAAGGAAATATATTACTTGAAACCAAATTGATTGGGAATTGTGGTGTTCATCTGGCCCTGTTTATCTTGCAGGTACTTACTTACGTGTAGCATTTCGCTTCCTGAGGTGTAAAGAGACCAAGAACAGGATTAGGGCTCTGGCAGCTCAGCCCTGTCACCTTACAGCAGCTTTCCAACCTCCAGCAGCCCACCTCTCCCTCTACCAGAGGTTAGAGCTCTCTAGGAGATGGCAGAGCCCCATGTGTGTCACCTCTGCACCTTTGGCTCATCAGGCTGCAGGACCAGCTCCTGTCTGCCTCTGGAGAGGGCTTGTGGCAGCTCAGGGATCCACACACGTTGACTTTTGCAGCAGTTTGTAATGGCAAAAAGAATCAGGAAGCTACCGGGAAAGGGGTTGGGTATTGGATAGAATTAAATTAATATACAGAATGGTGATAGATTGTATATGGAGATTTTTTATATGCAAAATCACTTATCTCCACAGACATCAGTTACTGAAGAACTTCATCCCTCTCATTAACTAGCATCAATTTCACCATCTGCTCCCTGGTGTTGTCTTGCACAATACCCTTGCTGTTCTCACCCTTCCAGAAATTCAATTCCTTCAAATATATTTTTTTAAAGCCATTCTACTACTTTTCAAATAATCGCCAAAAAAACTGAGTAGGAATCAAAGGTTTTAGCTGAAACAATCAGAAAACACAGATAACACACTAGACTGCTGTGGGAGAAAGAAAAGTCAGAAGTAGCCCCCAACCAGTCCAGACAATCATTTTCTCCTATATGGGTTGAATTTATTTTTAACACATTTCTGTTGAGGCAAGGTAGAGTGGCTGAGCTACCCAGTGTGGCCACTCACCCTCTGCAATCAGTTAAATCAGCTTTTGTGTAAAATTTCCGCTGGTTTGTGAATACCTGAAGTCAGCACTTGCCTGTACAAAACCTGGGCACCAGCCTCTGTCCCTGCTATAAATGATGTTGCAATACTCTATGGAAAACAGGAGGATTTTAGCAGGTTAGGCTGGGAAAGACTCATTAAGGAATATTTCACAGGCTGTGGAAGCAAGAGGTATGAGGTCAGACTGCCTCAGGAAGAGGTGGGAATTGAGCTGGGCTAAGAAAACATCCTCTGTCTTGAGATACTGACTTGAAGAAAAGAAGAGCTGCTCCTCATGGATTTGAGATGGGGCTGATGTCTAGCTTTTTGTTCCAACTATTTGTTTTCTACATCTCTGAAATTAGGAAATGTGAAAAACCTCTTTTGTTGCTGCTTCTAGTGAGAAAGAAATATGTTTCAGTCTGAGTTGAACAAAATCATACTTGTACCAACTTTTTAAAGCAATGATCCCTGGGTAATTGTTAGTCTGTTAGTTTGCATATCCAGTAATGGTGAGAAGAATAGTTGGATTAATGGAATTACACCTTCAGTGAGACATATTATATGATTTGATGCTAATGATAGATATTCATCTGTGTGACAGGGCAGTGTTTAGTAGCAAAAAAGGCAATAAACTGCCCTATGGTGCATGTCTGGGGGTGTTGTACTTGAAAAAGAAACTACACTCAGTTTGTATTGACTCTAAATCATCACAGCTTTATGATATCCTGTTTTCATTCTGCCAGAAGTACCATAGATTGATCAAGAAATTACTGAGGCTGGAAGCCTTGAATTTCCAATTCATACATGTAGCACCAGGAAAATTTTCTTCGGATTCAAGCACAACAGCAAGCTACTGGGAGAAAATGATTTGCTGATAAAAAGGTCTGAATGCTGCAGCAGAAGCCCAGCTAATATTTTCTGAAAATGCTATTGTGCTATAACCAGACTCATTGTGTTGGCTGTAGGGCACTGTCTCATCTGGAAACACCCATTTCACAGTAGCTGCACAATTAACATACACATTCCCAAATAACTCTCTCTGTCTGGAATATTTCACTTTTTGTTTTTAAATACGATTTCCCTGTTTCAGTGCAAAACAGACCCATCAGCTGTAGCAGAGCTTTTGAAAATTATTCAGAGAAACTAAATCTCTGTGGTAGGTGGCTGGGCAAGTAGTAAATTACAAAGATTGAAATGATAAAAGATTTATGAAGATTAATACACTGGAAAATTCACTGAGGCAACAAGACCGACATTTTGGTAGGAAATTAGCTTTACTGGAAGGTATCAGACTCATGACTTTCATTTCTGATTTTCTGTCTTTCTCTGCAGAGTGATGAAGGCAGTCGCTGTACTTGTGCAGGATCCCTCGTGTGAACTGCCAGCTCCTTTACACCTTCCCACAGAAGTGAATCTACCAACATGGCTTCATTTGCACTGGCTTTTTTTTTTTCATTTAAACGTTTTTCTCTTGCGGTCAGAATGAAGAGCCGTAAAGAACATAGCTTGGAGGAGCAAGGGAATTACATTGTCAGCTAAAATTATTGTCTGCCTTCTACTTTTTCCATATCAGTTAGCGAATGCTTGGCAATAGAGCCTTCCTGCTCACATGGCCTGTTGTCTGACCACAATCACAGCCAAAATCTTTGTGAAGATTTATGCTCTCCAGTCCTCTGAGGATGCCCAGAACTTGACCACTTGCTGGTTGTGTCACATATCACATCAGAAGATGGTGTGTATGTCAGCTTTGTGGCACTTGGGAAAATAACAGAGGAGGACCCAAGCCTACGTTTCCCAAAAACACACTATGTACTTTTGCTCTAGAGTTCTCTTTGACCTTGTTTTTGAGATGTCATGTTTCTCTGTAGAATAGGAACAGGTCTGAAAGCTGAGAAATAGATGGGAGATAATTATTAGGCAAATATTGCTTATTTGTAAGGTGGATTACTTCTTTCCCACCCATCTCTAGTCCAGAGATAACACTCAATTCTTGCTATATTTAAATATTATAAATTTGTGTATGGAATAAAAGCATCAGAACCAGCTGGCATTTTGCAGATCACATGGTTTAAGTGGCTTTCTGTGCCTAAACTCTAACTCTAGCTTTTACAACAAAAAACAATGGACTGAATCGTGTCAACTCCCACCACAGTGGTCACTACAGAAGGAGAAGATTGATATTGATTTTTGTGAAATGGACCCATTAAAACCTGCCCCAAAGAGGTTAAGTGATGTATTTGAAAATAGTTTAACACACTGATAATAGGGTGAGGCTAAGTGAAAGGCCACTGAAATATACTTAAGCAATGCAAATGGAGTAAATATTCCTTGAAAAGCATTTATTTTCTATGGCTTGTGGGACTGAAATTCATTGGAAGAGACCCTGGTTGTCATGTTAAGATAATCTGATTGTGCAATCACTTCAGGGCAACCAGTCTCAACAAATAAATTTACAGATATCCCTTGAAGTGAATATGAAATCACATGCCTGTTGAATCAGAAATAAAAGAGCAACTTATAAACCTCTATTTTAAAATCTCTTCTCCCTCCAGTAATTATTGGATACCACATGAATGTGAAAAGCTCCTTGAATAAAAGATCCAGATCACTCCAATTTGTCATGCATGCAAACAGGATCCTTGAAGAAAATTTGTTACTAAACACAGCAGAAGTGCAAATGACCCAACATGAGGTAGAAGTCATCAAAACAGTTTTTTATTGCTTACAACCACCTGAATGATAAATTAGGATGATTCGTCTTTAACTACAGAATTGCAATAGTATGAATTTGTTTAATGTAGTTTGAACATCTCATTAACAGCTTTTCAGAAGCATGAAAATTTTATTTCCCCTCATAAAAGTAATGATCAACAACCTACCCAAAAATGCTGTATTCCATCTGAAAAGGGTAGCTCCAAGAAAAGCTGCACCCCAATAAAACTGTGTCCTTTCCTACCCATTTCCCTATTCACATGATGGTAACCCCAGCTCTTCTCCTGAATCCTGCCAGGAATAACCTCTGTGGATGGTCAGCAGGCAAAGTGCAAAATGGGCAACAAAAGCCACGTGCTTGTTCCTTCAGTGGGACTAATAACTTGACTCACTTCTCTTTAGCTGCTAAGTATCACAAACATGAGATGTCAATTATTTTTGCAGACTTTGAAATGTGCTTGAAATCAGTACATTCAGATTTATTCGGGTGGGAATAGACAGTCAGTGGCAAATTCATTTCCTTACTGAATGCTGGCTAAAATATGCAATTGTATAGTTATTCAATGTATTCACGACATTCAAGCACTAGAACACCCATGCTTGACTTGACTTTAATCCTTCGTCCTCTAATGGTAGGAAAAAATGAGAATACTCTCAGGATGGTCAGATGGAACAACGCCAACGGGCTTGATCTCTGCCCTCGGTCTGGACACACTCACCACCACTGCCTGGCTGGGCTGCAGGGGAGCAGGCACTTCCTCTTCCTTCAACAGCACCCATGTGCTTGTTCAGCTTACAAAACTTGATGAGCACTGAAGAAGGAGAAGGAAATGGTGTGTGCAACTGTCCTGGGGAAACTCTGTATGCCCCGTGAAACAGCATGTGGTTAAATAAGTTATCAGAAATAATCTTTATTTTCTAGGTAGTCAGAATGTGGCAGGGATTTGTATACATTTACTGATCAGGTGATGGAAAGCTTTGCAAGCAAAGAAGGTACCAACCTCTAGGAATAAAGGAGGACAAAATCTGTGTGTCAGGAAGCCGGTCCATCGTGGAAGGCAGACAGGGTCTCAGTGAGCCTGCACTGCTCCTGTGGCTGCATGTGAAAGGTATAAAGCATTTACCTGGGCTTCTTGTAATCCCTCTCCCAATGCTCTTTTTGCTCTGCATGCCACAGCGTCTGAAGACCCTCAGTCCTTTTTATGGAGGCTCCCCTGTGCCTAATTGGGAAGGAGTGGGTGAACTTCGGAGGCAACTTTCTGCAATAAAACAGTCGTTTTCTGAGTCTCCCTTGCCAAGAAATGACTTGGAGACACTAAGCTGTCAAGTAATATGCAGCTGAAAAAGGATTTGGGGGATTAGCATTGGTCAGATCAATTCTGTCATATATAACAACATCTGAAGCTATTGTTTGATGGCACAGAGAACAGATTTGGGAGAATTATCTGCCTGTTAGAGTTTGGGCCCTGTGTTCACCTCATTTTATGACATTTCCCCATAGTATGGCCCTCTGTGGAAGAAAATCATTATTCTTTGAGCTTGTTTATGGTGCTTTTCTCACAGGACGAATTCACAAAGCTGAGATTCATTCCTAGAGATTTTATAAATGCTGTGAGAGTTGATTACTTAGGCTCACTTATGTAGGAAATTTTAAGAGGACCAAATTGTGTAATTAGCATCCTTATTTCCTGTCTTTTCTGATGCCACTTCTAAAAACTGCAGGAATACTTTTCTTAACAGACTGTAATGTTTATTTTTTTCTTGCCTTCTCCTTGTCTCCATAATTAGGTGTACTTTTGGGGATGGGAGTAAAATAATATTTGTAATGACAACTGGTAGTTACGAATATTTTGTTGTGAGTATTTTATATGAAAGGCCATTTTGTATCAGTCAAGAAAGTTACTTCCAAAGTCCTGCTACTTATAGGGATGTACTTAGGAACATACTGAAAAAATGCACCCATGTCCAGAATGTCAGTCCTGAAAACCCTTGCTCCTTGCTTGATGGAGGACAGCTGGCACCAGCAAAGCAAATCCTCCACCAGCAGCATGTGCTGGGAGATTGCTCAATTTTACTGCATGAGCAATAAAGCCTTCATTCCTGCAAAACATCCATGTGTGGATATGTGTAAATAAATGTATCTAGCTGAAGATAAGAGATGCTGCAGCATGTTCTCTGGCACACCTCAACAGGAATATCTACACATCTGGCTGGTGGTCTTGGAGGCTGGAAGTTGCTCTGATACTATGCTGATGAGTGCTGCACTGAGAATGGTGGAGAAGCTGGAAATGAGCCCCATTTCCTTCTGATTGCAGAAACGTGCTATTTCACGAACTCATCCTGCAAAATGACCCCATTAAAAAAAAAACCAACAAAACCTGATGATGAGCTGTCTGCTAAACTGTCCAAATAGCAGCTCTGTATCCTGCCAAGCAATTGACAACTTTGAATCACATCCCATGAAGGGCAGCAGAGCAGGCACCCTTGCTCCCTGTAAAAGAACACGATCCTGAAGAAGTAGGGGGTTCCTAGTGTTAATGGGACTGCTAGGCATGGTTGCCTTTGTGTTACCCTCTTTAGATTATCATCAATCCGTGCATTGCTCCTTCTTGTCATCTTAACTGGCCACAGGATGGTAGAATTGAAGTTGTGCCCCAAAACCTACATAAATTATCACTTTGTTCGGACAAAATTAAAGAGAACTTGAAGAAACTGTAGTGTTGTTCCCTTTATTTTTTGTCTGAGAAGAAAGATACTCTCTGTGTTGGAATCAATTAGGGTGAGAAGCGAGGCCTGCCTTCTAGCAGATCATCAGGAGAACAAGTATTTGCAATGTTTGCTTGCGCAGAGGCTGTAGAGCTCTCTGCTCCTCAGATGCGAAGCGTGCAGCCTCACACTGGGTGGCTCGTTCAGAGAAACTCATGTCTGAGCAACAGCATTTTCCAGGCCTTAGTTTCACGGCTATATAAACATTAGCTTTCCATAGAAACGTTATCTTTTGTTTATCACATTGTCTCCACCAGAGGGAGAAGTTCACTGAGCAGTAATGGTCCTGATGTAAAGGATTGCGTGAAATTGAGACGCTGTTCCTAAGAGTGTTATCTGCAAGAAGAAACTAAGAGATTTTACAGGTAAAGTGTTTGCAAAGATTTAATTTCCATAAAGCTCTCATGTTTCTTTGTCTATGTATGTGCTGCACGAGTATTATTTTTTTCCCCAGAAAAATCAGATCCTCTTCTTACACAAAGCTGGGGAACCAGAAAATTAGACAGTGTGGCCTCAGAACTTCATCACAGCAATTACACCACCTTTTCTAGGAAATTGTCCCTGGCCTTGCTATTTTCCCTGCTTGGATATTGCCTTGTGGTATTAAATAATAGCAGGAAAATGGATGCTGTTTCTAACTAGAGTTTAAAGGCGTTAATGACCTCTATTTCTCTACCATGGCAGAAGGTTATTACTATCTTGTAGACAGTGCAGAATTTCAAATAGGTTGTTTCTCTTTGCTGGCTGCTTTCGGCTTGTCTTTAAATAATAATGTCAGTGCCCTTTTTAGAATTCAACCACTTTGCCATTAAGTAGTAAACAAACTACTTCTGCTCTGGGCATGCTGATCTGTATTTCCAAGACACATCAATAATAAACGCTACATGTATTATTCTGTCAAAGATATTAAATCATGGAAGGCATCAGCACCAGAAAAATGCAAGTGAGAAATGAATGTTCGGAAGGTGAAGAGAAGGTCAGCTCTCAGGGAAGATGGGTTGGAATATTATATTTTAGCAATGATGGATCAGCGTCTTCAGTCCTTAAGCTCCACTTTCTTGGTGTCGTAATATATCATAATATATAAACACTTTGTTCTAATATCCCTTGTGTTTATAGGATGTTTACAGACACGTATGTCAGGCAAGGCTAATGGGAGATGGATATCAACGCTAGTAGAGCAAATGGACTTAATATACTTTGTATGGGAGCTGTTATTTGATTTCCAGCACTACCTGAGAGAGAGAGGCTATGCAAATGTCAAGTGTATATATCCAGGAAAAAGTTATAGGGATAGATAATTTCGGAGTGGTGAGACACTTCACTGCAGCAGATTTCAGCAACTGGAATGCCGACAAAGGACTCCAGCAGTGCAGGTGAAACTCAGCCGTCCTTGGCACCCGGCAGTGCGTAAGCTTCCCCTCCTTCCCCTCCCTCCCCTGCCATGAGACTGGATATCCTGCATGAGAAGTGGGCATGTGGACATATCTTATATCAGCTGGATCTTAGTAAGATTTCTGTTTTGATCCAGAGAATGGAAGCAAAGGGAATGGCCTAGGCTGGAAGGGACCTTAGAGATTAAATAATCCATCCTCCCTGTCGTGGGCAGGGACGCCTCTCAACTAGATCAGGCAACACAAGCGGACCCAACGGGGATCGAACCTGCGACCTTGGTGTTATCAGCACCATGCTCTAACCAACTGAGATAAGCGACAGGACGTGAACAAGGAAAAGACAGGTAGTAGGTTCACTTAGGGAGCCAAGAGGTGCAGAGTAGATGTGCAGAGGGTGGAAGGAAAATGTAATTATATTCTTCTTGCAGATCTATGACTCCAATTGCAGAGCAGTTTCCCGTAATATTTCTGGTTACCTGTAGCTAGTGAAAACCCAATTACTGTCCGCCTCAACACACACACACAAAGACAAGAGTGCCGTTTTGTTTTAACCTCTATATTGCATGCAACGTTGGGTTTGGTTTTATGTAAATCAGGTGTAAATTATATGTCACTGCTTTTTTACTTGCTTTAAATTGCCTAAATTTAGCTTTGCTAAAATGTTCACATTTTCACTTCTCAAGCTGCAGTGGTTTCATTGCTGGAGGTGTATTTCTGAACAATCGCTTTCTATCAACAAAATTAGGAGATAACTTATATCTATAGCTCAGTTGGTAATTTCAAAATTACAATCCCATTTTTATCATTATTCAATCACATGTGTTTCTTATGAGTTCCTTTTTGTATTTCAGGGCATTTTCAGCATGCAAGGGAAACAAATAACACAATCTAGGGAGGCAAAGAGGCAGCTAGGAACTGGAAATATTGCATTCTTATAGAAGTTGAATTACTGACCCGTTTTCCAGTCCTAGGCATGTCACAGAAGTTTTTCTGTTTCATTTGTCATTATTAATGGCCTTTGTTTGTCATATAGGGGAGAAGAAAGGAGGAAACAATGTTTTTACTTGCTCCTTGGAAAAATGTGAAAGCTATCCCCATTTTCTGTACTTGCTCATGTATGGTGGGAATGTATCCTCCGCAGAACATCACTGAATCTTAGCTACTTTCTGGAAGAAAAAATCAGATATCGAGAAGAAATGCCTCATCTACAACATGAATCCTCTAGGGTCAGTTCTCAGTTAAAACAAAGATTATATGTATGTTATTTTGGAAAAACACAGAGCTAGTGAGTAGTAGCCCATGAGTGGGTCTCACGCAGGATGATAGTGAATCCAGATGAGGCTCAAACCTGTGCTCTGACAGCTCCACATCAGACCATTCACCACAGAAAGAGTTTAAGTGCCAGACTTTTGGCTGCTTTAGGGTTCAATTAACAAAGGTAGGACTGGGGAGTTGAACCAGATGTCACACATCCTGGTGTAACACCCAGAGCACTGGGCTATCGACTTTTCTTGGAGAGGAGCAATGCTCCTTCAGAGTGCTGCTTCGAAACCCACCCTGAAAGAGAAATCTCTGCCTAATAAGTGTTTCGAACAAGTGCATTCACATGAAAGGTTCTGAGTTCAACATCTTTTCTAATAAGAGTTGTCTTTCTACTGAAAAAAATACCAGTTGAATAAAGTATGGAATTAAGTCTAATGTTTTTTGTGTCTCTTCTGCTCACTAGTTTGGGAAACTGTGAAATACTATTCCCAGTTGTTACCTAGACAAAACTGCAAAATTATTCCAAAAGCTTCAGCCAGGATCTCACTGAGTTGGAAAATTCCATTAAGTGGAAAAGTATTTGTATTTACTTGCCTTCAAACAGTGTAAGGGAGTATTCTTTTTTTTTTCTTACCCTGCACTGAATAGGTTTAAGACTGCAATATTAAGCAGTAGATACTGTTAGCTCTGCAAAAAGCATGCTTAAAATGTTGTTCTCAAAATCCTTAGAATTGATCAGTTGTTTTCAACAAAAGCTGAGCAGATAAATCGCCAGAAAACTTCATGTCTTCTCATACACTTAATAATGCAATGGAAGTGCAGACAGAAAATAAGAGACATTGATTTATTTTCAAACATCACCAATACGTTGACCTTTTTAGAGTAATACAAAAGCTTTAAAAACAAGTGCCAGAAGCATGAGTTATATTCTTGTCTTTCTAAATATGGGCTAATAGACTGTGGTTTGCTGAAGTGGTCAGGTTATCTCTATATTTATTTTTTCAGTTATTTAGAGATTTATTTTATGTTTAGAACTAGGACAAACTACATGAAATGGAAAACTCTCCACATGTACAGTTTCATAACTACCCTTTATGTAGAGACTCTACATATATACATACAGAAATCCAGAATGTCCTTAATTTACCTTGTTAACAGTTTAACAGGTTATCTCTGAATCGAGCCCTGCCTTTCCTGCCTTCTCTTCTGTATATAATTGAAGCTTTGCCTCACAGCTTGTCTGTTTTGCATGAAAATGAAGTGTCTAACGATGCGCCCCTTAAAAGCTTGTCTGTTCTTTATGCAAATGCCATCTTGCCTACCTGAAGTCTCCGGATCCTATCTGCAGAGGTGACTGAAGAACTTTTCAGGTCAGATATGCACATAACTGATCTGAGGAAAAGAAAATTGATGGTTATTAGATTTTGTAAGAATTTGAAGTTCATTGGAAACACTAATGTGTGAAGACTTGTTTTCTTTCTGAACTCGGAGGAATAGCTGAAATCCTGAAAACTTTTCCTGAGTGAAAAATGTCTAGAATTCCAATAGTTTTTATTAAAGCATATAATTTCTATATATTAAATATATTATTCCAAGTTAACACTGGGCTATTGAAAACAGCTTTTCCCTGGATAATTCTTGCAGTGCTATTTCTGTCGTCTTGATTGAATAAGAAACACTCTGAAAGACTTTTTGAGTTCAATCTACACTCAGTAATAACTGTACTTAGAACTTACTTTAAAAGGTTAGAAAATATGTAAATGTCATGCTATGTCTGGCTGTAACTTGACACATTCTTAACTAAGCTGATCAAGTAAGGACTGACAGATCTGAAAATAAAATAGAAATATCAGACTAGTATCAATGAAAAAGCATAACAATATTTTGATATTAAAACCTATATTTTGACATTTCCAAAGCAGATCATGTTTTACTTTCAGAAGTTTTCTGGAGGGGAGTAATTTCATCAAAATGAGTAGCATCTCATGAGGCACAAAGCTTCTTGGTTTTCATCAAAACATTATTTCCCAAAAGCAAGCTGTTTTAAACAAGCTTATAACTAGAGTGGATTCCTGCCAAGAATGTCCTTATTTTAACTTCTGTGCATCCATTTGTGAGCTTGAGATGGAGTCACAAGGATAAGGACCAACGAGTTCATCACAAATTGCCCAAGGAGAGGATCAGGAGCAGAGAGTTTCCATGCTGGCAGGAAGGTTTGGAAAGAGAAAGGCAGAGGAAGACAAAGCAGGTAGAAGCAAATGTCTTCATTGCATTGAACAAGGATGAAATATTACCAGTGGTTGATTGCATGCTGCTCAAGATTCACACAGACATGCAGCAAACCATAGCAACATGTTCACAGCAATTTGAACTTGTATTCACTGAGGTGTGAGGTTGATGTACCCTCCAAAAAGGGGCAGTGCCTGGTCGAATCTCATCCTAGTCCTGCTAAACGAAACGGCTCTGATGGGATGATGCATGTGCTGCACACCTGGGGAGTCCCCTCCTTCAAGGGCAGGAAAGAAAAATGAGTCTTTACTGCTCTTTTGTGACACTGCAAGGTCATTTGGCTGAGCTGCTTTGAGATGGCTCTGTTGTTTTTGCTCTCTTGATTGTTCCAGAATAGATCAAAACACATTTCAACTCCACAAATCTCTGGATGTAAAGTGGAAGGGCAGAAAAAAAAGAAATATTTTGCCCAGCCAAGTGAGTAAGGAGCTATTCACTAGAACTAACGTATGTGCTGTCAGAAAATAATGTGGCTTCAAAAGTGCATTCGGATATTTGGTTATTTGGATTTGGGAGAGGTGTGGGGTTTTTTTCATTCTGCTCATCAGGAGATGCTTTCTCACATTTACATCATACCTAACTTTTCGTGCTTCAAATTTGAACACTTTCTACCTGAATGATGCAGTGCATGTACTTTAACACACTCAAGGCAATACCTCTTTATAGCAAAATACAGCACTATTCATATGAGCTTTTTAGATTAAAGAAAGAGCATATTTAATTTTAAACCTGGTCTTTGGGGCCCACTATTTATCTTACAGTTGACTTTATATCTCAGAAGTCTAGCTGCGACAGAACAATACATCATCTTTTCTAGGACAGCATAGCAGATTACATGGCAACTACATATTTTCCTATTTTCACCCTTTTCTTTAACGTGAAGATACAGTAAATTAACACCTTCTACAGCTTGTATTTTAAAAATGCCAAGAGCAGTTAGAAAAATCACCCACTTCACTATAAACATGTATGAGGTCTGAAAAAAAAAGAGTCTTCAAGTTAACATATACAAAATCTGGTAGCGATCTAAAAATTTTCAAAATATCATACAGCAAACTGAAATGGGATTTAAAGTACTCCAGGGCCCTTGCCATCATTGTGGTTGTTGTTAAAGAAAAGCATAATGTCTCTCAAAGTAGAATCTACATAATGCTCCCGAAAGGGTGGAAGGTACAACAGCATTTCTTTTGGAAATGGCTCATGATCTACCTCCAGTGGGTTGCTGGTACAGCACAGGGCCAAATGCCCAAAAATTTAAACCACTACAATTTTTGTAAAACTTTACACTTCCTCTGTGTCTCTCTGGGAGAGATGGACAATCTTGCTTTGAAGGGCTGGGCTATTCATCTCTGTAAAGCACTTGAAAAATCTCATGGACAATTTTACAGCAAAGCAAGGGTAGATGTGCTCAGAAAGATGAGCTTTTTCACCACTGAGCACAGTCTTTTAAACACATCTGCCTTGCATTGTAGAGTGCTTTTGAAAGCATCACTGGCAAAATGCATAGACCTTGATTCTCACATCTTGAAGACAAAATCATGGCCTGTACACTTCATCTGAAAAATATCTATTTAGCACAGAGCCAGAGTGTGAGCCACTCACTCACCATAGGAATTCTCATTTAATGAATAAATGTTTCTCAAGAGAGACTAGAGATGTGCAGATTGCTGGCCTTTATTCTGGTTTGAACGTCTTTCCACCTAGTCAGTAAAAGTGGATCTTCTTTTCTATCTGACTGTTAGCTATGATTTAAATCTTGTACCTTCACAAATATGAGCATATTGTCTGGTTTTCCATTAGTCTGGAGGAGCACACAGTGCTGTCAGCCTGACCAACCATCTTCCCTGTTCTACAGACCCAGTAAAACTACTAACTAATATGAGAGACACAAAAAGTACCACCTGCATGTCTTCCCTTTCAGCTCTGTTTTGTGTCAGCTGAGACTTGGTTCAAAGGGGTGTCATGTAAGATCATGCATTTCAAAAATAGGGTGATTGTCAAGCAAAAGAAAGAAAATATAGCATCTTCTGAGGAATTGAAGGGCCACTGCAGTGATGCTGGAGGGTTTTGCAGCTGCAGGACACCTCAAAGTTTTAAGAGACTTGCTGATCAGTGCTGGCTGGCAATCAACAAGGCTTGGAGTGACAAGTCTGGAAACTTTCAATTCTAGCTCTGGAACTCTTTTATGCTGTGAGAAGAAGTCCTTAATGTTTTCTATAGACTATTTATTAGTGCTAGCAGACTATCCAGTACCAGTTCATTATGCATTGTATCCCCCAGGGAGGCAGAAGGATAGATATTTAATTAGGATATTTTCAGTGATGGGAAAAAGTGTGTTATAGTATTTCTCTTCTGCTACTGAGAACATAAGCCTAGGAGCCAAGGCTCTGAATAGCCTTTAAGATTCGAAGTCTCATGAGTATCAGAGAGACTTATGCTAACAGACATCTCATAAATCTGGCTCATGGATACCATCTCCTTTCTCTTCTGGTATGATTGAACCATTTCAAACAGAAGAGAGAATAATGAATAACAATGTGGGACTGATCGGGTTTACACACGGTGTTATCTTGGAAGTAGTGATACTAAAGAATCATTCCTCAAAATTTAGTTATGACAGTTCTACACAGAGGAATGCTGGGAAGGGCAGAGAAGTGCATCCTAAAGTAAGTTGGATGGGGAGCAGCTTTGCTGAAAAGGACCTGGGGCTGTTGGTAGGCAGCAAGATGAACACGAGCCAGCTCTATGCGTGGCAGCAGCAGGCTGTATTAATAGGAGCATTGCCAGTAGCCTGAGAGAGGTGTTTACCCCACTCCCACACCAGCACTCATCAGCCCATATCTGCATCCAGCTCTGGGTCCCCTAATGTGGGAATGACACTGATAAACTGGAGCAAGTTTAGGAGAGGTCGCCAAGATGTTTGGGGCTGGAGTTCTTGCCCTTGAAGAGATGCTGATAGAACTGGTCTGGTTTCATCTGGGAAGAGAAGGCTTCAGGCTCCCGCAGCACCTTGGAGGAAGTCACTCCCCGGTGCACCCTGTGGTCTGCCTCTGCAGCAGACCCCGCTCTAAGCAGGAGGTTGGACTAGAGACTTCCAGAGGTCCCTTCTATGCTGCAGTAGCCTGTGATCTGTGACTGTTTCTTTACAGGTTATTTGTCGATTGCTTTCTTTCTGTCTTCATTCCTCATCTCCGCCTTTACCTTTATGTATGTTTTCCATTTGCTGTATTCTGTTCATTTCCTTGTCTAAAGTTCACTTTGTCCTTTTTCACTTGCAATCCCCAGTGTTTCTTTTTTTGTCTTCCTAAGAGATTATTGCTTCCAGGTTGTTAGGTCTTCTCCTCCTCCATTTTATTTCCCTCCTTTGTCCTGCTAGCCATCATTAAGCTTTTCTTGTTTCAAGCAACATTAATCTTTAGCCATTGATCTTTAAATAGAATTGAAAAATAAAACACCAAGTTTTCCAGTTCTGTTTCCTTTACCTAATCTGTTTCTAATGCCACTTCAGTGTTAATATTATTACTCATTTAAAAAACACCTTGCTGTACTGAGAGAACCACTTGACTTAGATTTGAGTCATTTATCTCTAATGAAGAAATTTTGTTTATTTAAGGTATTGTAGAATACGTTTGGATGTTCATCGATAAGAGATATGTTTAGCATTTAGGAGAATCAGAGCACATCAATGAAGTTCTGGGTCAGCTCACATCTAATTGTGGATCAAAGCTTGCAAATGAGCAGATAATGAAGGTGTCTTGTCTAGGCAAAATATGTCAGTCCCGATGCTAAACTGGCCTCCCAGTAAAGAGAGCTGGACTAAGCCAGAATTGTACAGTCACTGTAAAATTAGTGTTGGGAAAGAGAAAATAGACATCCATTGCAGCAGGTGTGGCATTAGTGGGTCATAGTATAAGGAAATGTCTAAAAAGCTTTTTTTTTCATCTGAAATTAAGGGTGCACAACCTTCATTTCCTTCCCTGTTTGCAGAGGTCTGTGTGTGAAGACCCTGAGCCTCACACTCACCTTCAGTTTCAGCAAAGGGAATAAAGCTCCCGAGCTGGAAGATTGATCTAAATCCTAACTGAGAAGAACTGGCCTAGAAAAGCCACTGAATCCAGAATGACCAGGACACAGAGGTGCTCAGGCCACCTAACCCTGCACGCCAGTCCTGCATAGGAGAGCTGTTCTCATGGCATGGGGACTCCTTCTTGTTCTGCTTCTCAGCTCTAGAGAGCATGGATGTGTTGGTTTACTTTATTTTGCAGTTCTGCCTGGGATCATCTCACTACTGGGTGGGCTGTAAGGCACAAAAGTCTTTTGGCATGTACACCACAATTTGAAATAAGCTTTTTAATAAGTTAATTTAGTTTGCTTTGCATGTCTAAGGCCTTTTAGGTTATTTGAAAACCATGGTAAATTATCCTAGTGGCATGTATCTTTTTCATCACTGTTTTGTCTAGAGTTTTCTGTCCCTAACCTTGCAGCACGAGACATTCAAAAGAACAGTACCATCCCTTGCTGCATTGAACTAAACCAAGATATGACTCCTGGGAATAGTGTAATGGGGAAAAGAGCAGGAAGAGAACATCATCTGCTAGCATATTAATGTTCCAAATTATACATGTCCTTCTTCATAAAAATGGTTTCATTAATTTCAAGTCAAATAATATTGATTCTCAATGTGACACAAAGAGGGGCAATCACTGTAATCCAATTTACAAAGCAATCCGAACAGCAACTGAGGCAAGAGGGAATTGAAACTCTTGATGGCTGATTTTTGCCAAAGAGTCAGCCTTTCAAGCAGTAGAATACTACTTTTACTGGAGCCAAGAAAGTTTAAACATGCATAGATAATTTAAATAAGCCTTTTCTGAAATTAAAAGAGGAAAACAATCTAATGTCATTGTTTCTTAGATGTCTAATGTCATGTTTCTCAGATGTCATTATTATTACAACATAAGTAGCTCTGAGCAAACCGTTTTGTAGACTATAATCATCACCAAATTTTCTGGAGAAAATAGAGAATGTATATAGTTTCCTAAGAGGGGTAAAAACTTTCAAATAAGCTTTATTATTCTTACAGCAAGCTACCTCCACACTAACCCTTAATGAAAGAAGTGTTCAGAGAGGGTATTCTCTTCACATTTCTCTTACTGTAAGCTTTATATATGATAATATGCTATATAAATTCCATGTGTCCCATTTATCATTTTCATTGATGGATTCAGTTCCCCTATAACAAATTGCTACCTTTCTACCACCTCCAATGATACAATGCATCACTGCCTTTCTTTGAATATGTTAGGACTTGTCACTGTGATTCCTTCTGTCTCATCAGTGCATATGCCCCCTACGTTCTAGTCACTATGAAGAATCCTTGCCCCAATCCCAAGATGCTGAACAGAAGCCAAATGAATGCGCATTGAAAATTAATACTGATGAGTCATGTCAGGGAAAGTAATTAAATCTCTTTTGGGTCAGTCAATCAAGTGAGTCAAGCTCTCCAGAGAAACATATACAGCACAAAGAGAGAGAGAAACTGCAGTGGAGTATCAATACTGTAATAAGATGCAGAAAGCCATTGAGAGATGCTGAATAATCTGATTCTTCCTGTGGAAATCTGAGTCCTGTAGTACCAGATCCCTCCTGACTTGGACAATCTGACTCTTTCTGTACCATGCTTGTGGCTTTAATACATTTTCTGCCATGACAATCCTTTCATCTTCCCCCATGTAAGTCACTTTGTCATGATGGATACATTTGGTATGACAAGATATTCTGTATCAGAGCTATTTTTCTACTCTTATTGCTGCTCCCTCACGTGTCAAGCCCAAATCACATCCCTACCTGCCACCCAATCCCTTTTCAAAGCACAAGTACATACACAAAAAAACAGTACACAAAACACTTACTAAAAAGGAAGGACATCATTCCTTCTAATTTCCAGAATCAACACTAACAAAGCCCTGTCTATAGGTACATCCACCATGGTAGATAAGAGAGGACTAGGGAGGGATTTTTTAGCACCAAACTCACTCTTCACTGCTGACTGGCTCTCTGGCTCTGTTTTCAGCCATCCCAACGGCTTCTCAAAGGCAAAACTTGTATATGACTCCCTCTAAACACTCATCCTGATGGGAGAAGGATGGGTAAGCCTGCACAAAATTGAGGGCTAAATTTCTCTTGGTAGTTTAACAAGCTTGCTGTTAAACCTAATTTTCCACTTCCCCTCTGCAGACAATAGGAGAAGATAAGCTCCTTTATTTCATATCTCACCTTGTGCCATGTTTCAGGACAAATCCCTTTCTGGAGATTCCTCTTTCTATTATTGACTAAAGTAGAAGCCTGAAAAATCTGCATAGACTCATTTGCTGGTTTTAATGACTAAAGTTAGGCAAAATGGGTTTCACTCTTGAAGTGGCTTGTATCTGCAGTGTCTGTACAGGTCGCCAGCTGCTCCAGGCAGAGAGGTGCCCTCCTTGGTATTTTGTATTGTAGTCATGAAATCCGCTTCTTATGTGTGTTGAATGATATCCTGGGGACTTCAGATATCATGCACAGCCATGGAAAAGCTGTCTGTGAAGAGCCTAGGTAATTGCAAAGTGATTTACAATAAGGCATGGAAAGG
This sequence comes from Apaloderma vittatum, assembly GCF_000703405.1. Taxonomy (NCBI): domain Eukaryota; kingdom Metazoa; phylum Chordata; class Aves; order Trogoniformes; family Trogonidae; genus Apaloderma; species Apaloderma vittatum. The sequence goes on from NW_009719842.1 coordinate 165,698, forward strand.
CTGCTGTAGATCTGGCTATTATAGTGCAGCTCACTCCTCCAGCCCGGAGGGAGAGAAAATACACAAAATGTATCTATGCATTTGATAGCATGTTGAATGTTATACTGAGTATATATAGAAAAACAAGGACTCCTATTTAAGTTACTGTTGTGATCCAAAAATATCTTCCAAAGGAGAAAAAACCAAACAAGCCAAATCCATGGTCTATAATTACAGCTCAGTAATTTGTAAGGGGAATGGGGCTATATTTTTCTAGTGGTTGTGTTAATATATTCAGTGTAGTATGGATCAACATTTCTGCTTACCAGCTCTGCGCCCTCTTATTTACAGCCTCTTCTTTGCATCCCTATGGGACAGAGTTACTTGGTACTGCCAAGTTCTCAAAGGATTAAAACAGTGAGTTTGAACCTGCAATTCAGATAGCAGCATGACTCCAGGGGCAGCTCTGAAAGGCTCCATGAAATGAATAGGGAAAGCAAGCTCAGACAGACTGGATAGCAGTCCCCTCACATGGAATTTCTAAATTATTTTATACCTACCTTCAGTATCTACAAATTGAAGAAAGGGAGAAACCACTGAAACAACAGAATCTGATGACTGCAAATGAAAATTAGAAATCAAATGCCAGGTTGTAAATGCTGAAGATAAGAATTAGTGCACCTGCTTGCTCAGAATTATGGCAAAACTAATACCGCTTCCAGATCTTCCAATGAAGTGCGATGTCTTTCTAAAGTTACAAGTACAGTAAGCATTACAGCTTTCTTGCAAACCCTGAGCAGCACCCCATGCAGGGCTGCTCAGAGATGTCAGCTCAAGCTCTGGATGCCAAGTGGACATGTCAGGGCAGTGTCGTTTCTCAGCTTATCAACAGAATTAATTAGCGTGGCATACCACGACATTACCACAGCTAGATTAGTTCCAGTTCCACAATCAGAGCATATAAAGACAGATGAGAAACATCCTTGTCTCACCACATAGATATAAATATGCAAAAATCTTGATTTTCATGAATAGAATTCTACATTCTGAGATGAGCAAGTATTCAGAGCAGACCATCACAACAGCCCATAGTTCTTCAAAGTACCTCCCCCTGTAAGGGTGACCAGTGGAAGATTTATCTATTTGCTATACTTTGCATTATCTCCACTGTTATCTCTCTCTTTTGATGAATGTGTCCAATATTCCCTAAAAAATCAAATTGTTCACAATTTACTGGCATAATATATAGTTGCTAATGGATGGCCTTACAAGGGTTTTGGGAAACATGAAGGCACTTGAATTTACCTCTTCTTAAACGCATGTTTTGCTTCTGTCAGTGGAACACGGGAATGTGCTCTAGCACTTTATGTCAGCTAAGGGAATTTTTCCCTTAGCGTATGTCAGCTAAGGGAGATACAACCAGCACGAGGGCAGAGTCAGTGTCTAAGGAGATTAATGCCACACCGACTAATCATAGAATCATAGAATGGCCTAGGCTGGAAGGGACCTTAGAGATCATCTAGTCCAACCTCCCTGTTTTGGGCAGGGACGCCACCTCTCGACTAGACCTGGCAACACATGGGGACCGAGCGGGAAATAGTGACACATGGGTACCAAGCGGGAAATAGTGACACTTACCATGCCAAAAAACCTTCTCTGGGTTAATGATGCCAAATGTTATCCCACATTAATTCATATTAATGTGTGCTACATAGTGTACATTGCATTAATGTAAACAACACCTACATTAATTTCATAACAATTACATAAAACTGCACAATTCTAAAGCCAGCATGCAGCACATCATCCCATTTGGGTGTATTACAGCAAGCACCAGTGAAGCATGCTTTATAATGAAAAATACAAAATGCTTTAAAATTACTTTTAGAAGGAAAATCTGTTTTCATTTTCTGTCTCAGTTGTAAAAATAAAATATTTCCAGTCATACAGAGCCAGAGCTAGTCTTTGGTTAGATACGCTCTCCTATCCTTTATTGAGACAGATATGATAAAGAATGTGGAATAAAGCTTTGAGAAATGAACTGAAATACGTTTTCCGCTCTCCTTGTCCTCTCCATCTGCCCCTTAATAATGGTCATAGTGACATGGTTCCAGTAGTAAACTGCTAGACAAATAGACCCGTTTTTCTTCCATGCTGCTATTCTTACAACTTGTCAGCACCCGAGCCCAGCAGGATCAGAATGGATGGAGGAGGGAGAACAAGTGGAAGTGGCCATAGGTGAGCCTGGCACATCCACACTCTCAAGTGACCTGATGTGTTTCTCTAGCCCATTGCTTTCCCCTCATCGAATTCATGATGGGTATGGCTGAGCTGTTGGTTTTTTAGTAAATAACCCCATCCACTTTGGTTTCCTTTTCTGTAAGATTGAGTTCAAGCTGAACAGACCTCAAGTTTCCTTTTCAGATTCTTTACAGAGGGTAATGTCTAATAAGAAAAATGAAATTTCTCTAGAAGTGCTAACTCACCTCCGTTATGATGCAGTATAGAGAGTGGTGGAACGTACTGGGGAGGGAAGAAGAAATGGAAAGAAATGAAATATTGTTGAGAGATTAAGGGGAAAGTAAGTGTGAATGGCAAGCAGAGGTACAGCACGTGTTTATTCCTGCACAGATTCTCAAATACTTGTCTCCTGCTGTGCTCTGAAACAGTCAATCCTGGTCTCGAACAGGCACCCCACTGATTCCTCTGTTCCTGCCTCTTACACCAACAGTAGATCAAAATGAAATTCACATTCTTTCAACACTGTTAAAATGCAAGGAATCTCTTTAAGATGTATCCTTAACAAGGGAAAAATAGGTCAAAAGAGCACATTTGTAACTCACCATTCCGATAAAACCTTTCAATCTGCTGACTGAAACACCTCTGCGCAATGCTAAAGTGAATGAGCAGGGTCTTTCTGACGGAGAGAATTTACATGCAACATAATTTTAGCAGATCTGAAAGTCATTGCAAGAGACACGCTTCTATCTTTTAGTAGAGCTGTTGTGGTACCTTCCACACCACCAACATTTTAAATGAATGCACAGTAACAGTAGTCCTCAGGGTCCGCACACCAAATATGCCTCTGTGGGAGCAAACCTCTGTTCTTTACTTCCTGCTGTTATTTTTGAGACTGTCTGTGCTTATTAGAGTATTTTTTTCTTGCAAGATTATTGGACCACTACTAAACCAGTAAAAGTTAGAGAGAAGGAGTAAAGACGACAGGATCTAAGGCAGTCTCAGTTTTTAAGAGTCAGAAAACAGATTTTCTGTGGGACCACTTTGCTGTCTAGTCACTTACAGTGGAGTAGTTTGCATCTTCCTTTGGAAACTTGGTTTTGTCAGGACTTTGGAGGACGTGACAGCCAAAAGGGCTGTTCTTTTGCTCCTGGATGATTAAAAATATGCAGTCTTAGGTTAGTAGCCACGGAGACTCAGCAGAAGGGTCAAACAGAAAAGAAGGTGGCTCTTCACACATAGATAGACACGAGGAGCCCCATGCCAAAGGGTGTTTGAGATTATAAGACATCTGCATAGCCTCAAGGAAGGGGACTGAGCAGCTATTCAAAAGTGAGAGCTAATGAGAGGTACTGGGCAGACAAATTGCACGTCAAGATTGCAAAATGCCCTAAACTAGCCCTCAGCTTTTGCACCTCTTCCATTCCAAATAGTTGAACTCTTTCTGAATATGACGTGTATGCACTTTAAAGCTTTTTTTTTGTTGTTTTAGAGAAATTCAGTTAGGAATGAAGCATTCAGAAAGAGCTAAAGGATCTGTTTTGACACAGCCATCATCCTTACAGGATACGCTTTGGATCAAAAAATGTGTTTGCAGAATCATCATTCAGAAAGAAATAGGAGTTTATAAATAAATTATGTGAATTTAGTCCCAGAAGCAATAAATATGTCTTTGGAATAATACAGTCCTCGGAAAGATTTCCAAGACAAGGCTTCCTAAAAATACGGTGTCAGATTCCAGCATACTAGGAACATGGGGAAAATATTTTGACACCACTGAGAAGAGCAATTAAAATCTTATGTCAGATTTCAGGAGAAAAAAATAATAGTGTTTTTAAAAAGGCTGAAACATTAGAGTAGCCTTATTCCGCATGAATGACTACAAAACCAAGTTGGCTTTCTACTTATCAAATTTATTTCCAAGCACTTGTTGCCATAGACAAATAAAACTCGGCAGAGAACTGAAAAAGAAAACATGCCAGATATTTTTTTTGGTTGCGCTACTGAATTTAGCATCAACATAATTTTGTAAAACCTTCTTGGACTGAATTTTTGGTGATTTTTTTTTTTGGTCTGGTTTCCCACCCACTGACAAATACAAACGTTTTGCAGCTTTTCTCATGTCCAATATTTCAGATTCCCAGCTCTCTAAACGCCACATTTCTGATCCTGTAAACGCATCTGCTGCGGGAGAGGATACAAGCAGCTGGAACCTTTTTTCTTACTCTATAATCTAATGCACTTAGCGAGCCAATGAATATGTGTGAAAGGAGGGGCTTTCTGGCTAAGGGACTCCTTGCAGGGGAACAGCTGTTACAAAGGCAAAACCTTAGCCGAAGCCAGGCAAACACACTCACTTGCATCTCTCAGCGGCTTGGTGCATCTAGGGCTGGCACGACAGCTCCTCCTCTCTCTTGCTCTCTCTGTGAAAAGTGAGGTAACTAGCACAGAGAAACTTAAAGAAGACCAGATCTCGGTCGTGAAATGTTTCAGCAGATCCAGGAATGGCCTGGATCGGTAACATCTCCTGGATTAATCGCCTTGCTCTGCATGAAGAACATTTCAGGAGGTATTTAAACAGCACTGATGATTACTTAGCCTTCCTATGTGGGCCTAGACGGAGCCATCTCTTCTTGCCCATGGCTTTGGTGTACACCCTGATCTTTGTTGTTGGGGTGGCAGGTAACTTCTTAGTTTGCCTGGTGATCCTCAGGCACCAGAGCATGAAGACGCCAACCAATTACTATCTTTTCAGTCTCGCCATCTCAGACCTGCTTGTGCTGCTTTTCGGGATGCCACTGGAAGTCTATGAGATGTGGAGCAACTACCCCTTCTTGTTTGGGCCCGTTGGCTGCTATTTGAAGACGGCACTTTTTGAGACAGTGTGTTTTGCCTCTATCCTCAGCGTGACCACAGTCAGCGTGGAGAGATACATCGCCATCCTCCATCCTTTCCGTGCCAAGCTAGAGAGCACTCGCAAGCGTGCCCTGAGGACCATCGTGGTGCTCTGGGTCCTCTCTGTCCTCTTTGCCCTCCCCAACACAGGCATCCATGGCATCGTGCTGCAGTACTTCCCCAATGGCACCCTAGTCCCTGGCTCTGCTACCTGCACTGTGGTCACGCCCATGTGGATCTACAACTGTATTGTCCAGATTACTTCTGTTCTCTTCTTTGTGCTGCCCATGGGGGTAATAAGTGTGCTGTACTATCTGATGGGGCTAAGAGTAAGTCCTACTCTGACTGTGCTCAGTGTTTCCTTAGCTCATTCTTGTGTGTTTGTGTCTGTATTTGTCTTTTAAGTGATTGCACCTTTTTCTTGCCCGTGCTTTCCCTCCCTCAAATAAACCCAAAAGTATTTCAAACCTCTGGAAACAGTGGGTCCAACTCCTTCTTTGGTATAATTCCATTTTCAAATGAGAATAGCTATGTTGGGGAAAAATTTACCCCTGTCTTAAAAAACTTACTAGTGCTGCTGCTCGCATTTGGATGTTACTTAAACATCCAAGTCTGTAGATTGATTTCAGCCTCTCAGAGATTAGCACATTTGCAGTAGGCACTAGAAGGAAATAGACCAAAAAGAAAAATGTGAAAAGAATAAAAAGGAGCAGGCTAGCGACTGCATCCTGTGCATTATTTGTTTTCCCTCTTCTTGCAACCATGGAATTTCCACGGCATTACTTTATTTTTTTTGGAAATGGTGATAATATTCAGTTGTTAAAACTCATAAAGCTGTTGTAAACTGAAATGCTACCTCATTGCTGACACTAGCAAATTCAGCAGTTGTTTCTTTATATAACTATTGCATAGTTTCACCATTGTTTAAGGCTTCCTCAGAGTTCATTTTCATTCTATCTTCAGAAAGTAAGACTAGTTTCACCAAGTATTGTTCACTTAAGTACACAGATAAAACAACCAGTCTCACAATATTATAAAGCTACGTAGCACAACATTGAAATGCACTGCTAATCATAGCAAGTCGATATTTCAAAAACATAGATCCTTTCTCATCACACTAAATATAACTTAAAGTTTAAAAAGCTATGTGTGATTATTTAGCAAGAAAAGGATGCAATATCTTAATAGAGACTAAAGAATTTACCAAATAATGTTCAAGAAATTTAACCAAATCTCTGCTGGCATATATATAACTTTGTCGTGCTGGTTGATATTTACTGTTACTGAAATTATACAGAAGTAATTTTTCCTTAGCCAGAAAAAGCCACAAGGATTAACTTTCATGTCGCGCACAGCAGATCTTCAAAGAAATGAATGGGTTAAGTCGTCCCCACTGCCTAGTGGATGTTGTGGGGTCTTTAAATAGTTTCACTGAAAATTTTGCAATGTAAGACCTGAAGTGAGGAGAAAGTACTGAAAACATAGCTGTTACAAAAAGAAAAAGATAAATCCTCAAACTAATATCCTTGAGATGGAGTCCCATTGCTTGGGAAGAAATTTGCGCTGCAGTGGGTTTCAGTGCAAGGTCCTTGTCCACTTCCTTCAAACTGATCTCTAAAAGGACACAGGGGTGGATGGTTACCACTGGTTGTCTAAAAGTCAGACTCTATTTAATGAGGATTTTTGACAGTGAGTGAAGAGTCCAGGAACTTTTTTATCCCACCTACTTCAGACATCTCTAAGAGGGAGGTCTAGTTGATCAGATGGGACTTGATTGACCTCGACTAGGCAGGACAATATTTTCTTTCTTGTCTTAGTGTAACTTCCCCTCAGTAACACATTGGATGTACTTGTAATTTTTACTTCAGTTGTCTTTAAATCAAGACAATGCATTTTTGCTAATGCACAGCAGGTCCAGTTTTTGTCATTAACATCTATTTTGCTCCCCAAATTCCCAGTTGTTAAAATTAGAATCATCTTTGGACAGTGATTGCCTTTGGCTAATTTCTGCGGAGCCCAGCATGCTCCTGGAAGAGCCTGTTCCCTTTCCACAGAGGCTGTTGAGCAAACCTTGTACCCTCTAACACTTTTTCTTTTGCAATGGGGGGTCAACTAAGAGTACACCCGGTCTGCAGTTCAGCAGGTAGACAGCAAGTGCTTCAGCCAAATCACTGCAACAGGCAGGACTGCATGCTTTGGGACAAGCCATGAGGTTTTTAAAACATCAATTTTTCCATGAGCTGGAGAGAAATTTTGGTCATCACTCATGTCAGACAAGCTGAGGAGCTTACAGAAAACAGCTCTCCTGCTTTTGCTGCGTGGCCTTACTAGGTTTCCCTGGGGATAGGTGAGTCCCTAATCCTTTTTCTTTCTAGTATGAAATGCTGTGGCTAATAAAGATGTTGGGGAAGAATCCAGTTTTCAGCTTCTTGCTCCCAGCACTTAATTCTCATGCAGTGAATGGGTAACACTGATCCTCAGGCAACCCTACATAGCCTCATACACCCACAAGTGATGTGGCTGGGAGTTCTCCCTCTGTTAAACCAGTGGATGAACTCAAGTTCCAACCTTTGCCATGGACTTTTTTCTTTTTTTTCCCCCCTTCCTCCTTGCCATAACTCATTGTCTATGAAATTGCAACTGCTGAGTTATTCTTACTAGTTCCACCTCCATCTATTACCACTTGAGGCTAAAGAGGAGCATTATAGCATCATCAAAATGACAGGAGGAAGGTGAAAAATAAAGATACATATGCCTCTGGTTTATTACAGCATCAGTGCACTTTATTCTCTGAGGCTTTGGAATGTGTCTGAAATAGATTACTGCTGAGACTGAAAACCACTGAAGGGAAACTAGGGATTTTAATCAATCTGAGCAGGCATTTATCACTAGATATGTTTCAAATCAACTGAGCCTCTTCCTTAAGCAACCATGGATATGACTAAAAGTTATGAAGGGAATAATGTAAAACATGAGAGACTGAATTGCACTGTAATTGAATATAATTTGATTTACATGTGTTTCCTTTTCATGGGTTTTATGAATAAATAAAACATTGAAAGAACGTTTCATTTGATAATACTTACAGAAAGTATTGCTAATCAAAAAATGGGAAGCAAACTCATAGCGTAAAAGGCAAAAGAAAATACACAGCTAGGAGGTTTTCACAAGATTTTCACAAACCCAGATCGATTTTTATCTTTTCCCTCATTCCTGATATTCTTTCACGTATAATTAAAAGAAGTTCCTGCTTCAGGAAGTTGGGGCCATTTATGTACTTTCCATAGATGATCTCTTTTATAATCAAAGTAATTATCATGGTTACTAGACCTGGCCTGTTCCTCTTCAAAGCACCAGCGCTCTCACCATATATATACCGGGGAAGCATTTTTTAGAAGACCAGGAAAAACTACTGGAGAAAACCACCTGCATTGTAGTAACTGGGCAGCATGTGGCTGGATCTGTACATGTCACACACACCGGCTGTCTGCAAGAGAGCATATACGGATTTTGTTCATTAGATGGATTGAATATCAATTAGTCCAAATGAACTCCCTTGAATTCTACAGGAATTTATTCAGTGATTACAGCTGTGTTTCAGAGGCCTCTCTGGGTATTTTTTGGATCATTGGTTTGTGCTTAATTGTGGGGAACCTTTTCAGGAAAACAAACAAACAATATTTTGGTAGAAGAGAAAATAATGCCTAACAAAATATTGTTGACTATTAGCACAAACTGTGAACCAAACACTGACTCACTCAGAAAGAACAACTGGGGAACTGAAATACAAATTTGCTGTAAATACGCAGTCTCAGATGCATAAAATCTGTAGATTGTTTTGATTATAAAGCTTCAATGTTTTTCTACACGAAAACTGAAATTTAGATGTAGATTTTTTTCAATAAGTCCTGAGTTGCCTCAAATTTTGCCTTCTCAAACTACAGCTATACAAATATCAAACAGGCTATGGGGATGTCATCTCCTGTCTAAGCTCTCCTGTGGTTTTTCTCTGTTTGCCAGTTGAAAGTAGACAAATCTTTGGAAGTGAAGGAAATGGCTGTGAATGTCCAGAGACCATCCAGGAAATCAGTCACCAAGATGCTGTGTAAGTACTGAGTCCTTCTATGCTTTATTGACCACGGACAAGAAGGTGACCAGATCCTGAAAGGTATCAAGGAAATTCACTGGATACAAGAGCTACGTGATCAGTAGCTGTAATTTAAAAAAATATTCATTGTTGTTTTATCTGGACTTAGAGGGCATGGGAGAGAAACACCATGGCTAAATATCAAAGTACTCAGAAGAGCAAGTTTCCTTCCCAGCACAAGAAGAGGTTGAGCAAACCTACATGGCAGATGATTGTGTGGCAACTCTCTAATATCCCTCACTCCAAACCTGGCTCTTGCAGCCCTCTAGGGAAGATCCCTCTTTTTAGAGTGCAAATAATCTATCCTGTTCATTTTTAAAGGATGTACATCTGTTTTGCATCACACCATGAGCTCTGCTCGTAAACAGGAAGATCTTGCTAAGCCACATACATCACCTACTGTTAACCACTTAGACCTTCCCAAGAAAAAGTAGCACCTAGACAGACCTCCAGATTGTAGAACATTCAGGAGAATTTGTGCTCCAACCACCCTGAAAGCACTCACCTAATTTCCTAATTAAGGGTTGTCTTTAAGGCAAAGATCACCTTGCTACCAAAATGGTGTTTATGCAGGAAACATAAATCACTTCCAATATTGCCTGCAACAACATTATTCTTTTAGGCAGCGTAAGTCACCTTCTGAAATTGTACTTTGAATTCAGCCTGATTTTCTGCGTCCCACAGCTGTGATCCACAGATCTTCACAGGACCCAAGTTTGGAATGGGTTTGTAAGATCCATTACTAGAGCCAGCACAAGCCAAGCTGTGCGTGGAGGCAAAATCTTTTTCTTTCATGCTGAGCAGCACACCCAGACAGACTTATCAACAGCAGATTGATCCTTATTGATCCAGCCTTATCCTGCCATGAGATGTATAAATATTGCACAGAGAAAATTAACTCCAAGGCACAAAGGAGTCAGTGCGTCGCAGGTACCGGAGCTGAATCCCGATCTCTCACTGGCAGTTGGGCCATTGGACTCTGTACGTGCCACAACATTACCTGGCTGTTGCCTGCTCTGAGTGTCACTGCATATGTATGCTTTGGGTTACCCAGCACAGAAATCACTGGAAAGTTTGTTCTTTTAGCTTGTAGGATTTTTCAGTAAGCACTGCATAAAGACAGAAAGGATGGCAAAACTTTTGAAACAATGGCTACAGTTTGTATATTTAGTCTTTCATCCAGCTTATTGACTATCTCTGCTCTGTGCAGGCTAGTGAACCACATCCTTCCATAACCGACTTGTTTTTCTTTTTCCCTTTCTCTGTGTTAGTTGTCCTTGTGATGGTTTTTGCTATCTGCTGGGCTCCATTCCATGTTGATCGACTTTTCTTCAGCTTTGTTGTGGAATGGACTGAGCCTCTGGCTAATACATTCAACTTAATTCATGTGGTGTCAGGTAAAGCTTTCTTCTTCCATTTGCACAGGGGCTGGCAAGAAAAGAAAAGTATTTGTGAGTGGTTTACTTGAAATATATAGTCATTCAGTCTGTAGGTGACATGAGACATGCATGGAAAAACTTCTTGGGGTTTGGTGAACAATGATGATGTTTGTGCCTGAAATAAAAACTGCATGCAAGTTTCTGCAACATTCAAGACCTGGGCATGTTGCCCAATACAGTTGTCTGAATATTTGCAAAGAACGGAGAAAAAGAAAATAGGACATCATACATCATTACCAGCTGCTTTTCCTTCTTGGAAATGTTTAGAAATGAAGTTTACTGTTATTCAGCTGCATTTAATGAATATACAGCAGCAGGCATTATCCTCAGAGGGTCTCGGAGGCAAATGAGTAACTTTACCAAATGGCAGGACAAAAGACTTGCAAACTGCTCAGGACTAGGTGATATAGCCAAATATTTATGGACCCACCAACTATGTAATGAAGGCTTTTTCAAAGAGGAATTTTATTTGCAGTCTGCCATGGAAAAACACTGGATGTGGCCATTAGGCAGCTCAGACAAATCCAATCTCGTGCAATTGTCCTGGTGTTATAAGAAATAAACTCTTGGCTGGCAGTTATCCTCCGACAGTTTTGATGGGGGCACCAGCTGTGCAAGTCCTGCTGTGGGGCTAAGGGCTGTGCTGGAGGCAGGTCAGCTCAGCTCCAGAGAGAACTGGTTCCTGAACAGCTGGAAATAGTGAGCTCCAGCTAATACCCTCTCTCGGTTTGCTTTCCCTCTGTGTTGCAGTGCGTGAGCTCATCTTGGCGAGCCTTCCCTCTGCCTCTGCCTGGAGATGATCAAGCAGAGATGTGCTTGTTTCTGCTTCCACCCTTGCAGCCACACTTGGTGGAGCTGCAGCACAGGCAATGAAGACATTTTTCTTTTCTTAAATGTTCCACACAAAAAATTAGATCTCTCTCACCCCATCCTTGTTCTCCTAGGTGTTTTCTTCTATCTGAGCTCTGCCGTGAATCCCATCATTTACAATCTGTTGTCCCAGCGCTTCAGGATGGCTTTCCTCAGTGTGATCTCTCCTTGCTGCAAGCACTGGGTCCCTAACCATCCCACCAGCAGGATTCTTGCCCAGCAGAGCATCTTTGTGGTTGAGGACCACAATCTCGTGGACTCTGCTGAAGACATAAGCCTCCCTGGCACCCACAGGGCATCAGTCAGCAGTTCTCGGCTCTCCACTGGTCTGTGACTTTCAATGTCCTGATCAGGTGAGAGAGAAATTAAAGAGAATGACTTCAAGAAACAAAAGGTAAGAGACTGTCCTAAAAGACTGATGTTAGCAAGAGCTCACAGACATGTCTTGTTGAATGAGTGAGTGAGGAGAGTGTAATTAACAGGTACTTGAGAAACACTGTATTACTTTCAAGCTAATAGGAGGGCTGGGAATCTCGATTTACGGGCTGCAAGCTGTGCCAGCAAAGAGCTGCTTTACAAAAGGGAGACATTCCCAGTGCTACCAGCACAGGAGGGAAACACAGGCAGCACACTTAGATCTAAGTTGATGAGTCCCTGAGCTCCACTAAGTGCGAGTTTTGTAAAGGGAGGTCAGGGTGAACCTGTTACATGATGGAGAGTTACGAACCTCCCGAGTTTCAAAGTCTGCTTGTGTTTCAGAAAAATGCCTCCCTTGTGCATCATGATGCAGGGCTAGGCTTAGCCACCACACTGGGCTCAGGCTTGTCACGCACTGTAGCAGAAACTCATTCTATGTGTGTCACCAAGGGGCTGGGACTTACTTACATAGTCAGAGAACACAGAGTTATAACAGGTAACAACATTAGTTCCTGGAAGATCATACACTGTATGCAAAAAGGCTGATTCCAGTCTGGTCACTGGGGATCCAGCTGACATTTTCCACCACAGAGAAATGGGTTAGACTCCTGCTAAAATGGGCTCTTACCTTGTTTGCCTCAAAGTCTTCTGTTTTGACTCTCACTGTGGGACTCCTAAACAAGGCAAGACCTGGGAGGCTCATGGCAGCTGGTGAATTGCTTTTTCCTGCAGTGCAAGGGGAATTGTAGTCCATGTTTTCTGTCAGACCCATCTTACCAGCTACAATCTTGAGAAACAAGATCATGGAGAGGGTAACAGATGCACACACTGGCCTCGAGAGAAAAGGCAATTCCTGCTCCCTGAAGACACAGCTGAAACACTTTGCCACCCCCAAGTGGACACTTGAGTTTTACCAGGGATTACATTTCCAACCAGTTTTGTATTATCATTTTTCCCTCCACCAGACCTTCCTCTGTAAGATTTTGTGGCTCTTTGAATACATCTTACGTATTTAGGACCAGAGAGCATCTTGTGGTGGTGCACAGGGAGCCATCGATGAGTGATTCCTCTCTCTCCTCCTCCCTTCATGGGAGAATTGCAGCTTTGGCTGCAATTCAGGGTTGTTAGATGGATCTCTTGACTTTCAGACAAGCACATAGACCCGTAGTCAAGGCTGGGAGGTGAAGCAGTAGGGTGAAAATTTTATGTGATCTTAAATAAAATGGCCGCGTTTTTGTTCCTAGGGAAGACAAAGGGTTTTATGAAGGAAGAGGAAGTGGTGGAGGGGAAAAAATCTGTAAGGATAGGGAAATTTTAGAATAGAAACCATGAGAAGCAAATGACCAGGAAGTCACCTCCAGTTCTGAACTAACTGGGGGGGTTTCCGTGTCCTTAAAGCAGTTTTCATCACATTTAATTTGACACAAATCAAATAAGCGACACTCAAAACCAAAAATTACAGAGCTTTTTTGGCCAAACATCAAAAGCAAAGCTGAAAACATTTAGTATTGCACCAAGTCAAACTTTCTGTGAAAGTGCTACTGGGGGAGACATGTCAAAATTATTCTAAATTCTGCTAAAAAAGAAAATAAATGCAGTGAAACTAATGTGAGCTGGCTTGTGGTTGAGTGCTCTATGTTAAGTTCCCTGTGACAGCACAGCTCCGTACCCCCTCATTCCTGAGGGGAATCTCTAGAAATCAGTCAATGGACTTAGTGCCTAAAAAGTAGTCAATGCCCACTGGAGACTTTTCTTCTCAAAAGGTCAGTGCTTGAGCTATTTGTCATTTTGCTTGTATATTCACCTGATTAAATTTTTAAAGCTGGATCCAAACATGAAAATACTAAGAAAATGAATAGAGATGTCATGAAAGCTGGTGATATTCCTTTGTTTATACATTCAGCAGTTTTCATAGCCAAGTGCTGAAAACTGTTGGCAACTGACTGAGCAAAACTCCTGTTGCAAGAAAAGGGAGAACAACTCATTTTCCCTCGAAGTGGTCTAGTGTGAGAAAAATGTATTCATTTGAAATCAAGTGTGACTTCCTAGATAGAACTGTCTATTGATTTATTTCTCTGCTTCTGTTTTCCTCTGGGAAACATGCGAGCATGGGAGCAGAAAGTGTGGAGAGCAGGGGCAATGCTCCGGCACTGTGAAAAAAACATGGACAGTTTGAAATGTGTTACAATAAAGCACTTAAAGGAGAGAATCACTTGCATTGCCGAGTGATATTCAGATCTAATGCCAGGTTCACTACTAGAAAAACATCGTGACAGCAAGTGGACAATTCTGTTAAGTTTATATGAAGAGGTTTTGGACACCAGTTTGTTTTATAAGTGTTTAAACCACGGCTTATAACTGAAATTAAATGTATACTTCAGCTGCAGAGCTGGTTATGTGTATCTATGTGTAAGATGAAAATAAATATACTAGCATCTCTTTTCCTATGTCTGGTCAATCCCCCAGCAAGCCCTGTGCTTCTTGGTTCTTCCTCTGATGTCACATGAGCACAGAATATGGAAATTCCCTGAATGTTCAGCCTGCATCAAGAGCAGGACACTGAGGACTTACTATAAATCTCAGTAGTTTTAAACAAACAAAGAAACCCACGGATTGTTACAGCTAGTATATATGCATGAAAACACAGCACCAATCCCAGTGTGGTTTGTTGCATGCAAGTGTTCTGCATGACTGCTTCTTCAGGTTAAAAACTGGCCAGCACGGGTGTCATAGCCAGGAGAACGTCTCAAAGCAAAAAGCGCATGCCTTGTATAAAATAAGCATGAAACATAATGTAAGAACCTCACCTAGAGAGTCAAGAATTGCTGATTTTCTTCCATGTTTCTCTCCAGTTCACATTTTGGCCAGTCAGCAGCCTGCTTTGGTCATACCCCAGACGCAGAAACCTAAGCTCATTCACCACCAGAAGTGGAAGACTTTCTGTTATTGTCTAGACTTTGTGAAACTGGAAAGTTGCAGCTGTTGTTTTTAAGGCAAATTATCTTAAATCCACTTAATTTTTAAAGAAGGATTAATTTTATGACTATGGGAGCCATTGGAATAATTTGCTTCCCACTAGGACAGCTAATTAATTAATGAAATACTGAAGTTTTTGTTGTAAAAGCCAAAACAACTTTTTTTTTTCTTTTTTTTTTCATGTATCCTCAGCATACACTACATTGTAAAATGCAGCAGTTACAGTAGCAATGACAGGATCCTCCACTGTAACTTTGACACATACATACAGCACTCGGTGGGGTGACAAGGAACCATTCCTCAACTGCTTCAAAGTAACCATCTATCTCCATGCTCTTATACTAAAGTAATGCAAATCAATTTATGTTCCTGATTGTTTAGTCTGGAGAAGAGGAAGCTGAGGGGAGACCTTATCTCTCTCTCCAACTACCTGAAAGGAAGTTGCAGTGAGGTGGGGGTCTATCTCTCCTCCTAAGCAACCAGTGATACGACAAGAGGAAATTGGCTCAAGAAGCACCAGGGGAGGTTTAGATTATATTTTAGGAAAAAATTATTTACTGAAAGAGTGGTAAGGCATTGTAATAGGCTGCCCAGGGAATTGGTGGAATCACCATCCCTGGAGGTGTTCAAAAACAGGTGGATGTGGCACTTCGGGACGTGGTTTAGTGGTGGGCTGATGGTTGGACTTGATGATCTTAGAGGTCTTATCTAACCTTAATGACTCTATGATTCCGTACAACAAAGATGAAGAGGTGACTGACATCATTCCAGTTGCACCTAGTTTGCTTATGTATCTCAGCCTCAAAAAGAGGGGCTGAGTCACGTGGAGCTCTCCCTCTCTGCATATAACGAGAAACAGTCCCTAAGTTCAGGCTGACGTGTCAGCTTACCAATTCCCAGTACATACAACACATTCCTCCAAAAGGCAGCAGTGACTGCAGTATGTGATTCAGCCTTAGCACACTCCACATTTTCACAGTGTCTCTTGCAGTGACATCAAGTAGAACATACATAAGTGTTAGCCTCAGTTTGGCCACTTCATGTCTAGTTTCTTCTGCTATCTCCCCTCCCATGAAGAACAGGTATACCAAAGAATCATATCTCTCCCCTGCCTCTCCACTCCTGCCTTTTTGCTGTTAAGAAATTCCACTGAAGACTGAGTCTTTTCCCTGCAACTTTATTTGCCAGCTGTAGGGTTTTCATACTGTATTTGTATTCCAGTCCCGATTTCAATTACCTGGCTAACCTTTTCAATTTTCACAGAGAGTGCGAATCAGAAAACAGCAGGTCCTTTATTACAGCTCACACTGGCAGAAAATGTTTCACCCCCCTTCCCTCCTCTACGTTTACTGGAAAGCTCTGTCAAATTCAAACAAACCCATTGATCATAACTTGTCTATTTACTTATGCTTTGCTGACTCCTAAGTATTCTGCACCTTTCTGCAGAAATCTCTTCCATTCTCCTTTTGGCTTGAACGTGCTATTTTTTATATCATTTCTAAAAGCTATGGAGAAATAGTCTTAAGTCTTCATGCTAGTGCTTTACTCCAGTGAAAACTCTCACCACAGTCAAATACTGGAGAAAGTAAAAGTCTTGTGCTTCAAGAGGGTGTATTTTCCGGTCTTTGATAAGCAACATGTGCTGGTAAGCCAGTCGCAGAGCACTTCCCAGTGGAAGCTCAGAGCATCAGAGGGGGTCCCTCAGACCAGAAGGCAAGTCAGACACAGGACACCATCCTGCTGATCCCAAAATCTCTGCTCTGTCTTGAAACTGCACTGGCCACAGCTACCACCTGCGAAAGAAATCACTTTCCTTTCCTTTTTTGTCTTTCTCAGTTCCCTAAGTCATAAGCCTCATATCTCCTTCATTCTTTCAGGCTCTTCATATAGCAATAATTGCCATGCCAGTCCTCTGTCTGCCTCATCAATCAGACATCCTAAAAATGGTTTATCTGATTGGGGCAGAGGGGAGGGAGGGTTTAGTGCAACAGATCTGTTTCTTAACAACTTCTTCCCCTCTGATTTACTCTTTTTTTTTTATTATTTCCAGTTCATTATCTTTGCCCATGTTCAACTCCAAATTAGCTTAATTACAGACAAATTTCATATCTCTCTAAAGCAGAAGGGGCACTTGTAAAAAGTCCCTCCAGTCAATAGTAAATGAAGGCCTTGACCTATACTAACTAGACTCTGGGAAAGGCTCAGCTGTGTCTGTCCTGCTCCCACCAGAGACCTCTCCCAATTGCCCATGGCTTCTGCTGTTCCTCTGAGCTCTTTTTAAGAGAGGTATTTCATCGACCCATTTGCAGCCTACTCAAGTTCATCACAACCACTGAGCTCCACAATAGACACTGGTATAAATGCCAAGCGAATGCTTCTCTTGTGCAGGTGCCAAGGGCACTTAGGTCTTTCTACTTTATTCAGGTAGGTGGAAAGGGCCTAGGCTCAAGGTCTATGCCTGTTAGAATCTGCCCCAGGTGCAAATCTGAGCTAAACCTGAGTCATACTGAGTCTGAACATTGGGTATGTACTCAGTTCAGGATGACCTCCTATTACAGGCACATTTGGTAAGCCAAAGATCAATCTTGATTGATGCAGTTCTGGTTGCCCAGAAGTCATATACTGATGATAATTCTTTCCTTGGATATTCCCTCTGAGATAAAAATGCACTAACTGGACTAGATTCAGGGCAGCCCCTTATACCTCATCCTGTTTAGCTGGTGATAACAGGTTTCCCTGGGAAAAAAGGAGCAGAATCTAGCTCTAGCAGTTGATGGATTTCCCACCACCTAGTAGGTAAGGTTTAACTGCTGTGGCTTACCTTTCACAGAAGTTCTCCACTGGCACAGGAAAATCTTCTTCTCTATGCTGGAGGTCAAGAAACTGTTACCCAGCCAGAACACCTCTTCTTAAGTCCAGGAATTGTTACCCAGCCAGAACACCTCTTCTTAAGTTCATCAAGTCTTGTAACGGTGTCAGTGATCCCTCACTGGTAGAAGCAGAATGCCGCTCTAAGAAGAGTGAGGAGATATCTTAATTCACAGAGTGAGGAAAGAGTTGTGAGACAGCAGCAACTAACAGACTTGTCTTGAGGACATGTGAAAAACTATGAAGACATCTAAAGATATAGGAGTGGGAGAACAAAACTCCCATGTAAAAGGCAAGGGAAGGTTTTGTGGCAGTTAAGAGGGGAATCAGAGAGCAGTATTTTCTATCGTTAGAACACCTGTGGTCTCTGGGAAGGAAGGAAAGCCCCAGTGATTCTTTATGCAGATAGCTCCTCCTCATTTACATGAGCTCTCCAGCTCTTTGCTACCCTGGAAAGTGGAACCACAGGGACGTGTGTCCCCTCAACATGCAAGAGTAGAGTTGCAAATCATGCCTGGTATTAGCACAGCTAGAGGACAAGCCTTCCTCAGGCTCTGGTGACGGACCCATGCAGTTAATGGGAATGACACAAACTACTGTGAGGACACTCTACCCCACGAACTGCAGTCAGTCCTTGCTCTTAGTCCTGGACTTTCTGAGGGGTAGAACCTCATTCAGAACAAAACTCTTTTTGCCTCAAAAGCTTCAGGCTCTTCTCTTTCTCTGTTGCCCCTTGCACACTCATCACTTGGCTGTGTCCTTCTGTGTTCTGTAGGGAACAAAGTCATAGGTAGGATGATTCCTCCCTGCCTCACTAAGACATTTTCAGGTGTTATCTCTCTCAGTGTAACCATGTTGCTCAGCAGGAGACTGTTCCTAAGGTCTGTTTTCCGTCCAGAGAGGCATGAAGAAGCCAAGGAGCAAATGTCTGCCCTGAATTCTGAGCGTGTGGCCTCTACAGATCATCTGTACACATCTCCCCGTGACAGGCCAACGACACCAGTCGATGTCCACTGGAGGTCAGTCTTGTGCCAGGAAAACTCCCGTGGGGAGCGAGGCTGTGGATGCTCTGCCATTTCCAGCAGCCTGGAACTCTTAAGGCTGCGTGTGAGGTGCACAAGACACTCCAAGAGAAAACCTGTCCCAGCTCCCCCAGTGTTGGTTTATGATTTAGAGATCTTTCTTTTCTTTTCCTCCTTGCTCAGAAGCACCTGGCTCTGCAAGAGAGACGTGTGTGCTGTTCAGTCAGCACGGTGTGGGGTGGCAGAAAGCCGGAATGCTCCTCAGGTCCAAGCCAGCCTGTGCAGTGGCACCCCAGAGCTGCTGAGTCAGGCTTGGCCTGCTCATCCAAGCTTACCTGAAAAACACTCTAGCTTCAATGCAATTCTTAGGCTTTGGGGTTTGTTTTACAGTGTCATGGCTTAATGATCATATACGGATTGCACCCTATGGGTAAGACATTAGGATACTGATGCACGTCCAACACAAATATAGGTCCAGATATACCTAATCCAGAGTCACATTCCTTGCCAGTGCCAACAATTAAGATTTTCTAGACTGAATCTCATTCAAAGTGTCACCTCCTTCTAGTCCTTCAGTGAGAAGGACTCCTCCAAGAAGGGCTCAACAAACATTTGATGGGAAATATATTCAATGAGAAACAAAATCCTTTAGCTAAATATTTGAGAAAACAGATTTTTCACCCACAAAACAAGTAATCTATGCTTTTACGTAGTATTCCACAGGTGCCAATGCAAGTTCAGCTCTGGCTCTACCAAGTAAAGTCAGCTCTTGTTAACTCATACATCTCTATAAAAGATATGCATCGGTATGGCCTACATAGAAACTGGAAATTAAAATACTCAGTTGTGGTCTCCTCAGGTTACTATTCCACACATCAGTTTGTAGCCCAGATATTCCTTATTTCACGTTCACGGTGACTTACTTTTTCTCACTAGATCAAGAAAGGCAGAGCTGTCCTCTGCCCTCTCTCCAGTCAGGCCATATCTAAGTGCAGGATACACATCATCCACACATACTCGCTGAAGCTCAAGACTGAAATGACAGCCAGCATTGAACAAACCCTCTGTTGGTCCCTCCTACAAGAAACCTTAAGCATATATTTCCTCTGCTTTGCTAGAATAGGTAGAGACATTCCTTTTCTGGTATTTTTCTAGCACAGCAAAAGAAGTATTGATCCCCACCACTGGCTTCTTTCCTGTGAATGATCAGTTATCCCTTGGTGTTAAACAAATGGCAATTATGCATTCTAAACAACAAAAGAAACCCAAGGGTCAAGGTACCTTGTGATCTCTTACCTCTTATTCCCATTAGTATTCCTGTCAGCCTGGCCTTGTACATGCCACATCTTCCCAGCAAGAGCAAGGCAGTCTCCATCTCTCCCTCCTTCTCCGCTCATACCCACACCTCCTGCCTCAAGGAACAGCAAAAGTTCTTTCTGAAGCCAGTTCTTAAGAAGGACTGGAGCAGATAGAAAAAAAGGGACAGGGTGGGGCCAATGCAGTAACTCAGTAATATTGGCTCCCCATAATTTGGAAACAAGCCCACAGTATGGCCACGGCACTGGAGTCATTACTTGGAAGATGTGACCCTAACCAGCCCAGGAGTTTGGCAGCTCAGTGATGACACAGACAGTCGGAAACCAGGCAAGGAATGAGTAGGAACGGAGACAAGATGACGGTTGCTTTTGGGCAGAGTCCTTTTTTGTATCAGATATCCTTGCAGCAGCTCTTGGGTACTGACATCTTGTTGCATGTTAGAAGTTGTGTTAGGAGCATACGATGCACCATTCTTGATACATTCCTTATTGGCAAATTACACACCAATGAACTTAGGCCAAGGGGACATTCACATCCTTTGATGTGCATATTAACCAGCTTTGCATGTAGAAGTGGAACAACGTTGCTGAGGAAAGGAATACAAATCTCTATCATTTTGCTCTGAGGATCCACCACTGGTCATTCTTTTTAGAAGTCAGATATTTTCATTCCTTTTTTTGTTTGTTTTAGGGTTTGTGGTTTTGGGCTTTGGTTTTTTCCTTTCATCCTCTGCTGCAACATCTGTGATATTTACTACAGCAGGAAATGTAATACGTCTTCACTGGGAGCTTTGCAACTGATGATCCATTAACACTTTCTTAGGGGCATTTATTTTCTTATGAATATTTTGTACCTTCACAGATGTGACTGAACCACTTAACCTCTATCAGTAAATCACAGCAGCTAAAGCCCTTGTTTACTGCCAGGCTGGACAAAGGGTGGAACACAGTAAGCATGCTGAAGACAAAAGGTTTGAACCAGGGATACATTTAGCTGTCCATATTTAAAGAAGGATTGGAAAGAAAGTGGGAGTTTAGAAAGTATCTAGGTAAAAAATAGCTGTATGGAAACAGGATAGTTCCTAGTCTCCGTGAGCAGGACCCAACTTCACATGCCCTGGATAGTTTACTCCACTGATCTGCCCAGAACATTTCAGAATCAAGATTTGCTGAGGCTTCCTAGAATTCTCTCTCTCTTTCTCTCCCATAGCCCAGCTGCTCTTGCTTTTCAGTGCTGCAAGGCTGAGTCCCGGTCATGACTCAGTGACAAACTTCTGCCCTGCCCATAACTGAATAAAGAAATCCCTTTGCTGAGAAACTGAGGAGTACTGGTGCACTCCCCTTAAATGATGCTCTGATGGAAATAGTGCTTGGTTTAGAAATGCTAAAACAAAAGCGTACGTGGATATTGAGGGGTTTTCGTTAGTTTGATTCAGGCAGAAGCAGCTTTTTGAGCCATTTATCAAGCTGACTGCAGCTCCCATTTCAAGGCTGATGAAGCTATAATAGTGAGCCCAAAAAAAAAAAAAAAAAAGTGCTCTGAAAGGTGTATCCAGAGCAGTTTAATAAATAAAAGACAGCTGGAGAAAAAGAAGAAAAATCATCAGTGCAAGTTTTGGCTTTCCTCTGCTGTTCATTTTATAGCGTAAATTTAAATAAATGAACGAAGATAGTGGGTGGAATAACTCTTTCATTCTAAAATTCGTTCTCTAAAAAGTCCTGCCTGTGATTTCATCTTCCTACAATGGCTCATGTCTTGCCAGCTACTCCACCCTCCAAATTGCCACTTTGAAATTTATAAACACATCCATCAGGCTCTGCAGACCCCCTGAGTTTCTTTGAAAAAGGACATGCATTCCTGATAGATGCGAATTCTTTATGAAAACTCCAGTGTAATAAACCTCAACACAGCTAAGCACCTGGATGCCAGCTAGCTCAGGTGACCCCAGACATTAAACTGTTCTCTTCCCACTGCCCATACAGTGAAGACCTTGGAGTTTGTCCCAAGCTTCTGATTTCCACAGAGGAGACATTTGTCCTAGACAGCTCACGGAGGTCTCAGTCCTGTATTAGCAGATGTTTCCCTGAGTACGAGGGCAGCCTTTGCTCACACTGGGATTAAATGTCACGTACCATGTTCTCTTCTCCATTTGGATTTTGAAAGTTGGGAGACTTCTTCAGTCCCTTGTTGGATATTTTGAGATCTCAATCTCTGGGGTATGGCAAGGAAGTTACCGCATTTCTTTCCAGTTCTATCTCGTTATCAAAGTGTGACATGTTCAGAATGGATGTCCAGGTGTGGGTTTCAACACTCTCCTTCTAGAAGCTGCCACAATGTTCCACTAAATTGCAAGAATTCTTTATGGGACTGATTCTTTCTCCAGCTGGTTTGGGTTAGAGCTCATGGACTCCAGCAGACAGCATTGAGATCCTGTTAGGAGTAGAAGGAACAAACATGGAAGTGTAGACAGAAAAAAACACTGAAAGATGAGAAATGATGAAAGAATCAGAGAGAAGTGAGAGGAAAAACAGACAAGCCTAGAGGAAGAGAGACAGGAACTGAAAAGGGAGGGGTGGGGAAAGGAAAATTAATAAAGAAATGGAATGCAAATAAGGATGAAAGAAGAGGGGATAAGGACACAGGGGAAGGGTAGAGGGGAGGAGGCAGAAAAAAAGGCACAGAAATATGCATAAAGAAAAATCCGTGCTCTTTTTCACTAATGCTTCACTAGATGGAAATCGTATCAGCCATAATCAAACCTCTGAGCTCCACAACAATAGGTGAAATAACTCAAACATCGCTTTCAGATTTAAAAAAAAAAGTGAAGGGATGAATTCTTTCCCAGTTTTTCTTTTCCTTCTATATATATAGAAAATAACCTTATACACTTACATTCTGAGGCTCATCACCACAAAATATAAACAAAGGAATGAAACCATCCTTCAGTGCAGACAGAAAATAAATCAGTGCTTTCTTATTGTTGCAGCTGGGTCCTGTCTTCACATTTATTTATTTTTACATTTTCCCTCCCTCTGTGCACTCTAGAGACCATATCCCATAAAAAGTTGGGTTATCAAGTTAACTGTGAATAATTCATGAAATAATTATAAAACATTTACACCAGAACATTATTATCTTGCACCTAAAAAAACCTCCAAATACTTAACGTCCTCTAACACTGATGGCAAGCCTCTCGTGACTGCGATGTACTTTATAGCTGAAATTAAACTGGATTAATCTTTAATGCTGCTTTTGGGCCCACTAACACAGAATCACAGAAAAACCACCCTCAGATAACAAGGAAACACAAAAATACGTATGTATATGTATTTGTGTGTGACTGTGTTGATGCAAACACATGTATATGGGATTCTGACACAGCCCACAGAGGGGATTACGTTTCAGTCTTTCTCCCCTAAACCAGACTCGGAGGCATAAGAGTTGTAATATTTTACGCTCCAGGGATGGATTCAGAGCATGCTGATGGGTGGTTATGTTCACATAGCTTTAGGCACAGCTATCTATATATGCTGAAAAGGCAGAGCCATGCACGAAGGGAGAAATTATTGTGACTCATGGAGACAGACTGTCTCACAAGCACAAACATAAGGACACGTGGAGAAGACACATATGGATCTGCAGGACCCTGGCCCATATACTGAGGGACTGTGGCAGCATACAAGGTTTTCTTCCTCATACCCTTTGACTGTGAAGGGTAAAATTTCTCTTTTTATCCTGAAGGGATCCTTGGTCAGATTCTGTTGCCATTACTAAAGCCTAGAGCTTACTTTGAAATTAATATAATAATACATTTCAGTTTTACACCAGTGCCATCAAGATCAGGATTTGATCTTGTATATGCATCCAAAATTAAGACTGTCATATGTGGCTATAAAGGTTCCTATGAAAGCATTACTGATAATGCATATCTCTAACACACGTATGACTGGCTCTTAGGACTTCTGCAGCCTGGATAACAGCTCCTCTGTCACCTTACATCTGGACATAAGGCCAGTGTGTCTTGGAAAATTCTCAAGGCCATACCTTCACTAGTTGCCATGATACTCCTGAGGGCTTCAACAGACATATACAGGAAGACCTCAAAATGTTCTATCTTATTTTACAAAAACTACCAGCTTGTAGCTAGAGACTCATTTTTTCAACAATTACTTGCCCTCTCCCTCAAGAATACAAGAAAATAGAGCACTACTAAAACAAAACCCAACTAAACAATAATTTTTGGAAACATGGGTTGCCATGCTTCCAGGAAACAGAGAGCCAGCAAACCTTGGGCCAACACAGCTAACATCTAGATACAATCTCTGAGGTAACCCAAGGTATAAGAATCTCCCTCTGGACACATGCAGGATAGAATAACTTTCTTATTCCCCTTTCCCCCTTGCTTCCTCTTGGAATTCTGTTAGTCTACACAGAAAATTATCAGTGCTTTCTTGCAAGCACTTTTGCACCCAGGCCAGAGAAAAGGCCAAGGGCTCCTCTTCCCTCCAGCAGTTATTCAGAGGCCATATTAGGCAAGGTAACAGCTACATCTGCCTTACAACCAGGAGCAGCCACATTCCCACTGTGCAAGGGCTGGAAGCTTGCTGCACACCCTGACCCAGTAAAAGCACATCCCGGGCGATTTGGCACTAAGCTGATGGTAAATAAAACTGTCCAGAGCCTGAGGCATTACAGTTTGATTAACCACGCACCTTTGCAGAGGATTAGGAGGACTCTATCATTGTGATGCTTGAATCCTAATTAAAAACTAGTCCCTCCCACACACACTGTGCTGATCTGAGCGGGGAGATGTGTCTGCCTGTGAGCGAGTGTCTGCTTTGGGGTGGCAGGGAGATTCACGGCTTCAAAGAACCGTGTTTACCTCCCGTCACACATCAGCCCAGCAAACATCATGGGATTGTACAAGATCAATGGACACGGTGGTGTCTGGAGTTTCAGGTATTCTTCTCTGGGTACCTAACCCAGCTACATCACAATGGGATCTACCGTCAAGAGAGTGGTAAACAGGTTGGATTACCAGACTCTTGTGTCATATGCTGTCCATGGAGGGAAGCAGTCTCAATACTTAACTTCGAGCCTATCAATGGCTCTCTAAATATTCAAGAGTCCCATTCCCAAACATTCAATCCCAGTTATGATGTCACAGTGCAGTGCTGGCATTAGGAAAGCAACAAGATTGTCTATGAATGGTTATTACTATTAGCTAAGTGATCTTGCAGCTGAAGACCACATATCATGGTGCTAGATATTGTTCATGTCCCTCTCGAATAAGTAGTTCTGGCATAGCCTCTTGCTCAAAGGAGTTACTCTCTCAGAGAAAAGTTAATGTAAATAGGTAAAGACAAATGGAAACCATGAGATGACAAGAAAACATTGACCAGTGCTGTAGAGTCTGAATGTACCAACAGTTTAACTAGTATCAACAAGCTAGTTACAGAGGCTAAAAAAGTAACACCCCTTCAGTAGATTCTTCACAACCACATCAGCACATTACCCATGAGTGATTGCAAACCTGAGCTCTGACTTCACACATCAGGACAGCAGCAGTACAAGGTGATGTGTTTTAGCCATACATTTGCTTATGTTCTTCCTAAATGCCTTTTCCTAACATCTGAGATCATCTGAGTATGAAAGCTTAACAGTGAGAAGAGCTGAAGACTGCAGTATTTATGTCTCTCTGTAACAACAAAGGGAGGATCAAGTCCAAGCTGTTTCTCCTCAAATTGTGGATCAATTGAGCAACTCTGATGACGTCACTATCCCTGGAACTGGGACCTAATTCAAAATTACCTCAAATTTGGAAGATTGATTTCTACCATCAGCATTTAACGTCTGCTGTATCTTCCTTTTCCAGTACAAAAACAAAAAAAACAAAAAAAAAGAAAAATAAGAAAGAAAGAAAGAGAGAGGGAGAAGGAGATGGTTCAGATTCAACTGCAATTTAGCATTCATTTGCATTTTTAAATTAGTTAAGCTATGGACCGTTGCAAAGCAATGACAGAGAATTTTTGTAATAATTAGTCTGCTGGGAGTGTAGTAATGGCTATTCAGGCAGGTTGCACTGAAAGAGGAAGTAATACCCAAATGCTCAAACTGGGATTTGCACAGGCAGATTTACTCTCACTCGTATGGGGCCAGATCCAGCTCGCGAGACACATTGAGCTGCAGCTCAGACAACTTCATCTGCACCAGACACTGACTACAGTCAGTGGAGAGAAAGGGATGCTTCTAGAATATGATTCATCTTACTCTAAAGTAAAAATGTAAATCAAACCAGATGATTAGATACCTGAAGTGAGGTGAGATGAGTCTCACCACTGTTGTTTTTGGTATAATCTTAAATTCTGAAAACTCTTCCTATGTGTCCATCTCTCCTCAGTGGGCTCCACACAACTTAACTCCTCTCCTTTCCTTCTGCAGTTCTTACCATCATTCTCCTAGTGCCTGTAATGAGATGTACCCCTCTTCTAACTCCAATGGAAAGTCCTTATTGCTTCAGATCTGACCAGAAGTGCTCAGGGAAGGAAGATGTGGGGGATCAGCATGAGAATGAACTAAAGAGCCCCCAATTTTGCCATGGGGATCTACCTCCCTTCAGCTCATATAGTGGGATACAACAACACTTCACTGTGGAGTGTAAGTTGCTGTAATTTGACTTGAACTCACTGATTTTGTAATGCATCTCATGTTTGTTGTTTGAGAAGGATGAATATTATAACGTCTCCTTCCTTGGATCACAGAACACGGCAACACTAATGCTCACTTTGCTCGGTAATGAGAAGAGACCACTAGTGACTAAGTAGTGCTGCAGAAACACTGCACATTCAGCTACCAGAAAGCAACTGTCCATCACCCATTAGATGCTGTCTTGCATAATTTTATATTTGTTGTCCTTTGCCGGCCCTGTTCCAAAAGCTGGCATCTGTTTCACAGTGTGAGTGCTACTTTTTGCTTAAGTTTTCCCTCTGGGTGGATTTGGTGAGTTTCCTGAAGTCCAGATCCTTCATCTGATCCGAAACCTTGACACTTCACACACTTTTTTTTAACCAGCTCCATCACTGCTTCATCCAAAAATGTGAATACATTCTCTTCCAAAGCAGGAACAGTCAGCCCCAGCAACTCCCATCAGGAATCAGCCAATACAATATGTCTGGCACGGTGATGTAATACTCTCTGTATGGACAAAAAGTGAAATGATAAGCAGAATAGATGCTTTCCCTGACCCCAATATCAGCTAAAATATTTGTGATATTTCATTACAAATAGCTTTTACATCTGCCGACCTGCAAGATGTCTTGGTTTCTGTTGTGGTCACTGGAGAGAGAAATACCTCCCAGGACCATTTGTCTCTGCCTAAGATGGCTGTCCAAGAGAAACAGGATCGGTTTCTCAGGGTGTCATTCTCTTCCTACCATCTACAGAGCAAATCTGCACACTTGTTTAGGCTATAAGCCAACTTTCAGACAGTTACATTCAGACTAGGTGGTATACACCCAAAATACCTTCGTCTGTTTACCTCTGCACATAGGAGTGGATCCATTCTAGTTGTTTATTCCTGAGTCTTTTCATGAGAACATCACATAGAAAAGGACACAAGTTTTAGACAGAACCAAGCTGATCCAGATCTAGACTCAGGAACTATTAGAAAAAATTCACAGCCTTACGAACATATGGTCCCAGCATATGTCCTGTGGTTTTGACAGTGTCTTCCCTGTGAAAGAGGTTGTGTCGGGGAAAGAGACAGAAAGCTGATAGAAAAGGAGCTTTGCTGAGTAGCAGTTCCTTGGTGAGGACAGACCCATATTATAACCTCCCTTTCTGAAAGACTGAATTTTAAGAAAGCTTTTTTTGAAACCTCTCTAACTATCCAAAGGCTGTCAGAGTAGTTACATGAGATATTTCTTTGTCAGGAGTCTCCTTTTGTCCGCAGCGTGGTGCAGCAGCCTGGCAGATGGGCTGAGCATTGCCTTGCAAAGGTGCAGAAGGGCCACTACCCAGTGCCCTCTGACATGTCTTTAGACCTTCACCCGCTGAGGCATAGCTGTCTCTGATTATGTCTGCTGAATATTTCCATATGCATAACCAGCAGTTCAGATATCCATGAAGCGTTTTTCCATAAAAATGAGATCCTGTAAAACCTATGCCTTTAGACAACCTCCACTCTGAGATAGCCCGTGTCTCTTTATTTTACAAAATAAAGACTTGAGCATTCATTCTCCTTAGCCTCCTGAGTTTCCGCTGTGCTATCTGTGTTATCTGTGATTGTCTTGGAAACCCAGCTCACCCTGAGGCCAGCTATTAACATCTTTCAGCATAACAAAAGCTTTTATTGTCCCACTGTTTCACATGCATCCTGTCACAACATGCAGATGAATGAGCTACCAGGGGGTAAGTTTGGGTATAAATTTTTACAAGGACTCTACTCCATCATAATTGTCTGTATTCATATTCTCATTCTTCATGCTCAACCAGATGCGCTTGGAAGTGATTTGTCCTCAGGAAAAAAATGGGGTTAGTTGTTTTGCATGTGTTCAGTAGAAACAAAGAAGAGGGTGTCCCGGGGCTTCTTGTGAAGAAGCTGACATCCTGGGAGGTCATCCACTAACCTTCCCTGTTACTTCCTTCTGTGGCCCCCATCGTGCCTATTCCACATCATTAAAAAAAGTTTACCAAAAATATGAAGCCAGATATTTAGTTTGCAAGACAATTTTCATCCAAGTAGCTGAAGTATTTCAATTGGAAGGAAACATTATCAGGGAAAAAATACTGAACGGGGTTTTCTGCACTAAAATTCTCGACACTCTGCATACATGAGCAATGATCCACAAAGGACATGCAGTTTACATCACCAGAAGACTCTTCTCCAAGCCCAGCTATAATATTTCTCCAGAGACACATCCCAAGAGTATTTGACTATCTGCATTTTTGCATGTGCCTCAAAGCTTTTGTTAGTATGACTATGATGGCTAGTGGGTATGATTTGCTCATGTTCCCAATTGACAGCCAGGCCAGCAAAATCTCACAGTTTATACATGCTCTCTGATTCTTTTTATTATTTAGTGGATTAAATGAGAATTCCTTAATGACTCCAATGACTGTTGTGTTTTCAGTGAAGCAGCAAATAATTGGAAAAATTAAATACTCATTATAACTAGTAAATAGCAATAAAATAACAGGCAGATAAATATCGGAGAACTTCTCACCCAACTGAGGAAATCTAAATATCATAAAGGTCATCCTCAGGGAAATATGCCATGAAGGGCATTCATCTTTGTAAATGAGTTCAATGTGCCCTTCTAACCTGTGGTGCTATATCATCCAGAATGAGAACAAAGCTAAAAAAGTTCCCAAAGTCCAGCTCGTACACACACTTGGTATTTATCTGATATGTGAGTACAGTGACTTCAGTCATCTTCGGCTCACACCATTAATCTTGTTTATTTTATTCTTTCCAACTACTTATCCACTCCACCAATGCCACAATTGCTCTGTAATAATTTGTGAATGCCAGATGATGTCCTAATTATTGCAGTGTTTGTTATATTCACATATTAGATAACCAAAACGTGGGGAGAAGAACAACAAGGAGAGTCACATATTCTGAGGAAAAGGCTTGCTCAACATATGTCACTCGACGCGAACAACTTCAGGATGCTAAGGGTAACATGCAGGAAATTAAAAAGGCTGGGCATGAGAATACTAAAATCATCTGCCTGGGATCTTACAATCCCACTGTAGAAATGTGATTGGATTTTGTTTCTCTTTTAGCTTCAGTCTCACTATGGCTAGAGAAGATGACTGTACCTTACAGGAATAGGAAATATGATGTTATTTGAGACTGTGACATTGTTATTCTAATTTTCAGAAAAGGAAGAGGAGCAGATTCAAGGATGATACAAAACGCTTGGCCTGGATTCCCTTTCTGGCTTACATTGACATAAATAACATGCAGGAGTGGAAATGTCTGTCTTTACAAGAGAATTAAAATGCACTAGTCAACTTGCATTTCTGAAGTGGTGCAAGACTTCAGAGGCGTAATCACAAATCTGGTTCCCCCGGAATTTCCTCTTTTGTACTCATTAGCACTCTTGATCAAATTCTCTTCCTTCATATTTCAGGTTCCGATTTCACCAATGGAAAATGTCTCAGTTAAAGGCTTAGGAGTAACTGTTTTTTCACCATTGTAGAGGATAACAGGTTTCACTCTAAAAGCAAATGTGTCTTGTTCAGAATGGTGCTAGAATTGTTGATGTTCAAGGACAGATTGGACAAGCAGCTGCAAGAGAAATGCAGTGTGGCTCCCTGAGAATCACATCAACCTTGGGAAATCCTGAGCTGAATATACTCAGAGAGTAGAAAATGTTATGGAGGAAGATTAAACATGCTTGACTTATTCTTCACTGGGTATCTGCTTATGGCCCCAGCTGAAAACCCATTAAAGATGCCACCAAGCTAGTCCGAAGGCTCAAAGAAATCCATTCCTCAAGGGCCGATGATTTACAGACAGCTGCAGCACGAACATCATCTACACATCACAAGTCTGATGAGAAGACAGAAGATGGTGAAAATTATTTACCAGAAGGGGACTCTCTGCATTTCTGCTGATGCCCTCAGCAGTAAAGAGACAAAATATTAAAAAAAAATTAGAGAACTGACCCTTGCCAGAATGATTCTCAAACTTTTTCCACAAACCAGATGTGTTTTACAAGATGGACAGAACATCCTGTGTGCCAAGTTCAGACACCTTATGGCAGAATAAGGATATGTCCCTACAGGAGTAAAACACCTAATTGACCCATAATCTATCATAGCAACAACAGAGAATAAAATCCCCAGCATAACTGGTTTATAAATCATTCCTGTGGTACCAGCATCTAGTAATTTATTTTGAGTATTTAAGTGTTTATTCTGAGGAAATACAGTGGTTTAGCTATATTTAAACTCTTCTGCTGGTGCTTGGAGGGGAAAGATGACAACTGTGCACAGTGATTTATTTCTCCACTTTACTTGGATTGTAAAGGTGTGAAGATAGAGCTTTGAAAAAGCAGACTTTCCAGTGGCCACCAGGCACTGTGCAAGTGCTGTCCCTCCTGGCCTCAGATTTCTGCCATTCTGTATTTCCACTCAGAACAGCTGGTGATGGGCAGTCACCTCCATCCTCTCCATGACACCTGTCATTATGTGCTGGCATTTAACTGCTCCTTGAAGATCGTTTTGGCATCAGAAGTTTACCAGAGAGTCAGTGTCCACACAGAGGGAATCCATACAAGAAATTCATTAACATTTCCCACGTCACGTACTGTCCCTGTACCTTATCTTTATAGCTCCTCTACATTATATGAATGTTAGCACGTGTGTTTAGCTCCACAGCAGACACAGAGCATCATCAGGGCCAGGAGGGATGGTTAATCCGCAGAGTCCTGGTTTGTGAAGCACAGCCTTGCAGAAGGAGCAGAAAGGGTTCATCGGTGCATCTTCTGGAGAAAGTCTTCAAAATTAGCAGCCTTCACAGGACCATGGAGTGGAATACAGGGCAGGCCTGAACTCGAGGTGAGGTCACTATGTGTGAAAGTATTTTAAGGCAGTTTTGTCTGAGTGGAGGCTTAGCAGGTATAAAAAAAAATATATACTCCCATCCCCCATAGAGGAAATAGAAGACACCTGCCAACCCTTTCTCACAAGCAAGTGGCCAAGACAGAGAGCACAGCTGGCAATTTCCTTTTCCTGACACTTATTTCCACATTCATCCCTCCAGGAAGCAATAGGAGGGCCATCACTGGATTTCTGCAGCTGTTCATGTCTCACTCTGTGCCAGAACAGTGACCTCAGTGACAGCAGACGGGAAGCAATACAGTAACATCCCTCTCTGTGCCATGACTAGATTTGCATTAGCAGAACTGCACAGAGAATAGCTGAGGTTCAGGAAGTAACAAGAATCAAACACTGCCCTTGTCTTCTCTGCCTGTAACACATGGAGCTGGTTTTATTTTAAAAATCTATTTGGTTCATCTCCTGGACACTTAGGAGACCACCAGCTGCTCCCTGTAGTGCAACAACTACTTAAATGAGAATAAGATATTGTTCTTATGTAGCCTGTTAGTTACACATGGGTAAATAATGGCAGGAGGGGCCTGGGGAAGACACTTAAAGAAGGAACTTAAACTGAAATCCTCAAGTACATCCTAAAGCTTTCAGTAACTAAGGCACCTCATGAGCATCAATTTTTATGTGATCTGGGGAAAGGCTTTTGATTTTCAAACACTGGCCCAAAATTGACCTCTCTAGCCTAAGCTTTGATCTGAACTAAGATCAAGGAGAACTGGTGAGTAGCAAGGATCTATATGATCTGTTTACTTATTTTTCCCAGTTTGGACAGTGCTGTCTAGAACTGTATTTTTAAAGCACTTATTCTTGATGGTATATCTCTTCTGATTAGCTCTTCAAAAGAGTATTCATGTAAGTTGGAGCTACAGTATCCCTGCTGAAGTATTCTGATGACATAATGGGTCGTTATAAATATATAATTTGCCCGAATGAAACAAGTCCAGCTATTTAGGGCAGGTCAGAGCATCAAGTTATTTTGTCTTCTCTAACATAGTATTTGTTATCTCCTTGGTCAGTGAGATCCTGTTTAAATGCAAAAGCACTTTGTAGCTGCAATGTGCAAAACAGGGACAGAAATATGAACAACAGGGTTTGCTGACAAAGCAGAATTTTCTCAGAGTAGGACATTGTTTAAAAGTTTACCCTGGGGGCACCAGCTGTTTTCTAAAGTACTGCTAAATGACAGAAGAATATATACTTACATGCAATACAAGGAAAAGCCAAGAATAAAACCTGGAAACATTTTACTTATAAACAAACAAGAAAACTGTGAGTCCACGGCTATGATACTGGTGTTAGAGAGACATTCACTATGATATATGCCACTTTGTCAAGAAGGGAAAGCCGCAGCAGGAGGGTATAAAATGGCAGTTATTTTATCCTTTGTCAATATACAACAACCAAAGATGCTGATGTTCAGTGGTTACCTTTTTATCCATTATTTCCTATGACATTTTCATCTTAATATTGCAAACAGCAACTGCTTTTTGCAACATTGTGAAAGATGTTTAACACATTAAATGAGGGCTGGGGGCAGAGAAGTAGTAAATGTAGAGATGATGCTGTTTTAACAGACTGCAAATCCTTGTCATAATTAAGCTATCAAACATAGACCCAACAAAATGCATCAGGAGAACAGAAGCTTTGCCAGCAGCTGTTAAAAAGGGAATAGGGAATAATTTTAAGTCAAGGCCAATAACTTCTACTGGGATTAGACAAATTCACAGATGGTGGAACCACCAGTGGCTGTGAAAAACAAGAGCCCACGTGCAACCATTCACAGTATCTTTAACTGGAAAGCAGAAAGCAAGAGCACTTGGTCCTGTTTCTTTGCTTGGCCTCCAAAATGTAGCTGTCGTGGAAAGGAGGTAGCAAGGAAAGCAAGGCATGACAGCATATTAGCTACAAGGATTATGTTAGACTTTTCTTCCGTCTTTCTCAAATCTGTGGTGCTGATGATGTGAAAGGCATTTGATCCTAGATCTGAGGGCAAGGAGCCAGCAACTCAAAAGACAAAGGATAAAAGATGTACATAGCAAGAGGTCCAGAAGACACAACAAGGGAAAAGGAGTAGCAACAACCTGAGCCAAAACAGAGAACCACTCACCTGAATGGACCTTTGGTCCAACACCATTTGTGAGTTCTGATCATCTCAGTCAGGTCTCCATGAGAGACAATTCCTCGTACAACATTAGCAAATTAGTCCAGTTTCTGGTTGTGACTAATGCCTGGTAGAAAGCTGTAAGGGAGAAAAAACATGAATGCAATATGGTCAATTACGCACTGAGGAGAACAGGGAAAATCAAACAAAATGCTCAGAACCTGCAGGTGTCAATACAAACCCAAAAGACTGATGAGCTTGTTTTCTTAATATGAGAGTGTAGTACTGTGAGCACAGGGAACGGGAGTGATTCAGAGTCTGCTTGCAGGAGGAGGTCAGTACAGCACAGTGATCACCTCAAATACATATGTGAAGGTAGAGTCACAGGGGTCCCAGCACGTAGATTTGTTTTCTTATTTTTAATTTGCAATGAAGCTTGCGATGGCAGCCACATGGGAAGAGCCAATTAAATTTCTGCCAATGGTTGCCGCAAACTCCGTGAAATACTGTCTCTCTTCAGTACCTCATCTCAAG
Organism: Apaloderma vittatum; assembly: GCF_000703405.1. NCBI lineage: Eukaryota > Metazoa > Chordata > Aves > Trogoniformes > Trogonidae > Apaloderma > Apaloderma vittatum. The sequence continues at coordinate 200,126 of NW_009719842.1, forward strand.
ACTCCAACAGCCAGGTCAAAGAGTCTGAGGCTGAACACACAGAGGAAAACCTGTGTGCAGTGAATCACAGGACAAGACTACCACCTTATGAACACATCTCAAAGGCTGGAAAAACCCCAACCTATTTTACTCCCTCAGTTTGTCCCATCAGTCCCACCAGAAGGACTGCTGCAGTGGTGCTGAGTGTCAGTGCAAGCAGTAACAGGGACTGACACAAAATGCCAGCTCTGAGACCTGCTGTTACAAGGTACAGCTCAGGGGGTGAAACAAGAGAGGTTTGCAGAAACATCTTCTGGCTGTCCTGATGAAACGAAATGCTACTGCCCACAGAGACTTTCTCTATGTTCTGCTGTTCAAGCACCATCATTACTCAGCCCTCGGCAGTGCTTTTGTGCCCGTCTCTCATAAGAGCAGGGGCTGCTTTGTCTGACGTATCTGAGCTTGCATTGCCACAATCTACAGGAATTGATCCTGCCAGCCCTCAACAGGCCATGCAAGCACAGACCAGAGCTAGAAAAAACCAGTGCATTCTCCACCTCAGAGTAAAGGGAAAGCCTGGAGGACAGAGATGTTGCCAGTTGTTTTCTACAGTGATTCTTTTCACACTTTCCAGTCACTCACTCCTAGTTCCATAAATACCTGCAGGGTCAAGACACTGTCCTCAGGAGTTGGAGTAGTGACCTTGATAAGTGACACAGCTGATACAAAGTCCTCTCTTTGGAAGGAATTGCCCCCAGTAAAATCTTTTGCTCATTCAGTCTTCTTTCTCCTTCAAGCAAAATCTGCCAGAACCAACTGCTTCCAATTCAATTTTTTCCTTCCTCCTCTTCTTTATTTTATTTTGTGTGCTGCCCCAGCCTCCCCTCTCAGAGGTGTCTCCCTGGGGAAATGCATGTCCCTTGTACTTTTTACTCTGTGCGCATAATAGAACATTATCTGCATAATTTATCTTTCACTACATATTGTCTTCCTTCTGGCTAAGTGTTTTTCTAAAATAAATATATATCCTCATCATGTACACTGAGAAAAAGACCCAGTAAGCCTTTCATACATGAGAACTCTATGATATTCAAAACCTGAACCACCAAGAATACGTAAACTCAGTCCTTTAGGTCAAATGCAACTGTAAAGTTGATCTTCCTCCTGCCTCTACCTGCATTTTTCCGTGTTCCGTTCTTTCTGTGGATCTAATGAAACCCCCACAAGGCTGAATCCAGATGAAATTTGGAATTGAAATGTAACCCACAAAACAAGGGAATTCAATAAGATGAGATAACCCTTCACACTGCCTTTAATGCCTTTTATCACACCTCTGAATGGCAGGGTATGAAACAGCAGACCTGTAGGACTGGGAAGAGTGGGCGCATTGGTCATGGACTAGTTATCATGACCATAACATCTAGACCACATCCATCTTCTTGAGCATGAGGACAGCATAGTTCTTTACTTGCGCTGCTGGGATTTCCAGGTGTATATAGTTATGAACAAGAAAATTTGGAAGAAAAACATAAAAAACCAGATTCTTTTCTATTGCAGCCTGAGGTTTCGTAGCAAATCAGAATTGCAGTAGGGTGAACACAGAGAGACAAGCATCGATGAGAGCTTGCACGTGGCCACACTGGGAAGGGGAAGAAGTGAGGAAGATCTAACCCAAAACACACCAAAACTTTTCAAAACTTCCCACCTCTCAGCAACAATTATTCTTTCTCCAAAGTCAAAGGCCACAGTCAAGGACTCCTTGGAGGAAAAAAATTTCACCTCCGGCCTTATTTTGCCATACCCATCGTTCTCCCTCAAAAAAAGAGTTTCTATCTCATGTGCTCATTAGAGCCAAAAAAGACGTCACAAAATATGATCCCCTGCTTCCTACCAGGATTAGACTTGGATTGCTCATTCTCACCATTTCTACGTATGTCTGTATCACACTTATGTCAGCCTCAGAGGTGTCCTCAGGCAGGTGAAGTCACACTGTCCTTCCCTCTTTCTCTGCAAGGAGTTATCCCTATGCTGTAATATGGTAGCCTGGCTTTTCTTCAAAACACATGAAATGATCTCCAAAAAGACATTACAAAAGGAAAAGGGAGAAAATTGGTCAGCTAGCTCCCATCTGCTTGACTGGAAGCACAAGTCTAATATCCAATACCTCATCTCTTAGGGGACAAAAATACCACAAATCCACCTCTAAACACTCTAATTTCCAAGTCAGGATCTGTGAGACTAGGTAATCATAGCACTACTCTTATTTCTTGGGAACAGCTATCAGCACCCACTCAAATGTCAACACTCAAAGCAAAGACTGATGTCAGTACAGTCACCTTATCAGTACTAGCTGTCCTAGAGATTTAACGATTTGAAGAAAGAACCTGAGTTGTAATAAAACTTAATAGTGTCATCTGAAAGGCATCAGATAAGTCTAAATTGCCACAAGGAGCAAATAATTTTCCACCAATTTCTGTCTTAGTTAAAATCATCTTTGTACAAGTATATGGTGAAGATGGGAGTACGTCATGAGTTGTAACTGAAGGTAGCTGATTTGTCTTCCTCAGCCTGCATCAGTAAAAGCTCAGTTTCATCTAATTTTGGACACTGGGCCTCAAAAAGAAAAAGAAGTGGTGTTGCCTGATCTACTTGAGAGGCATCCCTGCCTCTCTGATCCTATAGAGCTACTAAAAAGAGCCCAGCCCACTCAAGATCCCAAGGTCGTGGCCAAAGACAGCTATAAGATAACCTCCTGGAGTGAAGCTGCAGTCCTTGTAAACCTCTCAACAAGCCAGAGGGCTGCCTAGAATAACCTGTAGTGTGTTATACCAAGGCAGCAACTGAACCTCTGCCACTTTATTTTACATAATGTTTAAACAATAGACTAACTTCCAGTAATACAATTAGTTACATTGATACCTCCTAAACTACCTGCATGCTGAAGGTTAGGTGTGTCCTTGATAAATCAGAATCTAACTACAGCACCCTGTCCTGGGCCACTAAAATATGCTCCTCCGCCAATGAAAAACTTTGCAGTACAGAAGTTTCTGTATCCTGGAGTAGCTTCATAATCTAACACAGAAGAGAACAGTCCTCTCATTATCAGATAAGGGCCCTAAATGAGAGAGGCAACATTCCCAAGGGCCAGTGCCTGTGCCCCTTTGATTACTGAAGTATAAATATGTTATTGTTTGTCAGGCTGATCTTTCTGAGTCTGTTTCTTAGTATCAGTAGTAGAGATAGGAGCTCTCCGGGGTCCTCTGAATGTAATTACTTTCCTTTCTGTGTGGGGAAAGAGATTTCCTTTCATTCAAGGGTGCTGTTGTCTGCAGCCCTAATTTAGTCATTTTTATCTATATTATGAGGAATGTGGACTCTGAGTTGTGCCAAGCACATCTTGAGAGTGAACTTCTTGCAAATTCATGCTGCCACGTATGAAGGAGAAACAAAGCTTTATCTGCTTGCCAGAAGACAGGAGGTCCCTGGGGAATACTCCCCGAGGTTTCTTTGACCAGTCACTGCGTGTCATGCTTAGTTTGCTCACTAACACTGACATAACCATTTTTTTTACTTCTTAATGGTGCTCAGGACCTGAAAGCCAACCTGTGGTCATTCCAGGGTTCCAGAAATATCTGATTACATTCCTTTGCTAGGGAGATGTTTTCCCCATGTCTGCTAGGGGAATTCTGTGCATTGAAATGCGAAGTGCCTTTTTTTTCCTACAAGTGTTTCTGTCAAACTTGTCCTTTAACAAGCCACATGCCCTGAAGTGCTTGTGAGACCTCTACTATGAAAGCAGGACAGTTGGCGAACCAGGTTTCACCATTCAGTTCAGTACATGAAAGGGAATGTTCCGCAAGAAAGTACCAGGAAGCTAGAGACTCTAAATATTTACACAGTTGTATGCTTACCCCCCAGATAAATTCAACAGGACTCCATTTTAGGTCATAGACTTGCTATGCTAATACTGGAATGAAACATTCTACATTTTGCTTCATTAAAAGCCTCAGGCAAGAGAGATCAAGTTTAACCTCAGCATCATTCTGTTTCAAACAGTGCATAGTAATGCTGAATGAGCTGGAAAGGAAGCTATTTATTTAATGTATTTATTTGTATGGCAGTATCAAATTTGAGGTCCAAAGACTGAAATCCTACTCTTCACAGTGCTGTGTACACATTGGTTAATATGATTTGCTCTGGGAGAAAAAAACACATTGAGATATGCTAGATGGTGAAAGTAAATATTATCGTGTACAAAGCAGCAAGGAGGGGGGGAATGAGGCAGAATGAGATAGAGAAAAGAAGTGAGAAATGAAATTATATATCCAAGGACACTCAGGAAACTCATCTCACAGCAGGGAAATGAATTCACATCTGTTCTGTTCCACCTCAGCACCTTTTCCACAAGCAGCCTCCCTCAACATGCTTCATTTGCGGTCAAAAACCCAAAGAAGAAGCACGAAAAGGAAATACTGCAGGAACTTTAACCCTGTTATTGAGTACTTTTCATGGTGTCCAGGTAGTTAAGCTTAGTCTTCAATAATGTATGACAGAAAGCAATGCAATTTAAATTAGGAGAGACAGACAACAGGGAAGGGGAGGTAAAGGTGAGTCCTGAAGTGCACAAGCCGAAGGAGACAATATTGTAGGAAAAAAAGCTGTGAGCCATAATAACAGCTTTTCTTAACAGAACTTAACTAGGTTAGAGTGACCTCTGAGAGGTGCCAGAATTTTAACAGCCAAATTCTAATGTGAAGGATTATGGATATTTCTGTATAAATTACCCTTGTTTTACATACACCATTTTGCTGAGCACAATGTTAATTTTGCAGCTCCACTGGAGCAGCAGCTTATGAGAAGATAAACAGAAAACGATGCCTTTAGCAGCTGATGGATACCTTGGCTAAGAGGGATGATAAAATTATTTACCTGCAGATACTAAAGGCATGAAGGGTGTACCAGCTTTTTTAGCAGCACTGCTCTGAATGTGGTGGGGAAAGGCAGCAATAGATGGGAAAGGACATACTTTCTTCGCTCTCGTTTTGACCCAACCCACAGCTATAACTAAGAGGAGACTTCTTTCCTAGCTGCACGTTCTTCTCATAATTTCCTTTCTTGCATAATTCTCCGGCAAGAACTCGTTGATTGAGTTCCCATCCGAGGTGCAATTTGGGTTGTGATCTATGGTGCTGAGAGAGCAGGAAAGGGAACACAAACCTGATTGCAGTGGAGTGGCTGAAACAGAAGGAGCTCTTAAATCCCCATGTTTCCAGACCCTGAATCTGTGCATTTCTTTACCTTTGTGTTTCATCCAGCCTCAGCAAAGGTGATAAGGGTAGAGAAAAGGGAGAAAAGAAAGGGACATCAGGACCAAGGTCGTGGGTTTGATCCCCGTTCAGTCCCCATATGTTGCCTGATCTAGTCGAGAGGCGTCCCTGCGCATGACAGGGAGACTGGATTAAATGATCTCTAAGGTCCCTTCCAGCCTGGGCCATTCTATGATTCTACGATCATGAGGTTCAAGCCAAGGTTAAGAACTCCTGCAAGCCTGATCCCAAGACTGTGTCAGGACACGTAGTCTCCAGCTGTCCCTAGACCAGTCCTCTGCTGAGGGATGTACCCACTTCTTAAGGGAAAGCAGATGGGATAAGAATGGAAAATTGAGGCCTGCAAGTGATCAGTTACATCCCAAAGCACCACTCTCAAACTCTGCAGCCATATCTCAATAGACGTAGGATTCAGGCTGTATCAGATGTGGCACAAGGGTGAGCAAGCAAGCAGGGCAGAAGCTTGAGACCAAGCACCTGAATGTGAAGGTGAAGGAAGGAAGAAGCAATCATTTATGCCTAGAGGGGTACATGTCCCCCTGCCTCTCTGGCCCAAGTGGTTATAGGCTCCAAGGTTACTCAGTCACAAATTTCTCTTTAACTGCTCAGCTCCACTTGGCTTAATTCCAGGTATTAATGACCTATAAATGTGCATATTTAAGAATTAAACATAACAGAATATTTTTTGTTTTCAGTCATCTATTTTTCTCTTTTTATACTTCCCTTTCATTAGCACTTTTAAAATGTGAGACAAGTGACTGGCATTCATTGCAATTAAAACTAAACTTTTTTTTTCTTTCAAAGAAAAGGGATAGTACTGTGGTAGCCACACTTGAACAGCACCAAGAGAATGACCTGCCCAAAATGATAGGGCTGAATTCAACAGCTCTCACCAAGGTAATATTACCTCAGGTACAATCTCTCAGACCTCCACCTGCCTGCAGCCATAAATCGCTGCCTCCATTACAGCTTTGCCAGTACCATTTCCATGCTGGCTGCACACCAGGTTTATTGCAGTATAACGCGCATGTCGCAGGAATGACAGAATGGGGTTAGGACGCTAGAAAAGCCACATTATTTTTTCATCCTAGGAGTTGCAAAAGGAGGTGGAAAAAGAGAAGGGCAAAGACACTGAAGGCTCAGCTCTAGGCAGCTGCTGCGACTGAGTGAAGAGAAAGACTGGCAGAAAAGGTCTGCGCTCACTCATCCACCCTAAATGTAGGAAAGTTTTTCAGAGATATTTCCCACTAGTCTTTCACTTATTATGCATCAAGGACAGAGATGTCTCCATTTTATTGCACTCTGTCATTCAGAGCTGGGCTAATCATTGCTGCTGAGAATGGAGACAGCCAGTTGGGAATCCATCTCTTCAAGTATCCCTCATGTTATTTATACACATGCCACTGCCTTGACTCAAGCTGTGTCTCTTGACTTTGGAAAAAACATTTTTTCATATAAAGATCTAAAGGATACAGTGGAAAAAGACAGCTATATAGGACAAAAGAGTTAAAGAAGGGTTTTGCTATGTCCTGAGCTTAAGGTGCGTAGAAGCTACCTTGGCTCTGATCTCTTCAGCACAACTTCAGTAACAGACTGCCAGACCAAGGAGACAGCCCAATGCCACACTGCTCCATGAGGACACGTCAGGTTGGGTTGGAAGCAGCACAGTCACCTTCATTCCCCCAAGTCCAGTACAGCAAGGTCTGCTCTCACAAACACAGCTGTTGAAACAGATCTGGGTATAAATATTAAATATTGACTTTTTCAGACTGTTAGGAAGTAAGATGGATCAGAGGTGAAGTCTTGGAAAATGTTGGGTCTGGAGCAGCAATCTCATATCTTATATCTACTCAAGCATCAATGTCAGAGGAGAGTCTGAGGTCATCATCCTCTCATCCTGACTTTTCCAGGCAAAGAATAAAGCTTCTTTTTAAAGAGGCTTATTTCCAAAGAAATAAGAGAAAAAATATAGATGAGCCTCTTCAAGCCAAACAGCACACCTCAGAGTAATTCACAGGAGGGTAATTGCACAGAGGTTGGTATTTGTGCTAGTCACTTGAGGGAGACAAAGAGCTACACTGAGTTGGACCAGATTTCGTTTGGTCAGACCTCAAGTTAGAAGAAAAGAGAACCATAGAAGCCTTATGGTCAGTGCAAGGTCTGGAGATATCTATTAGCCTCTGGAAGGAAAAGAACGAATAATGAGTTGGAAAAATCTACAGGGGAATAGAGAATTAATCAGGACTTAAAAGATATCATGAGGCATTTCAGAGACTACCAAAAATGAGAGAGATGGTTAGCATAACTTCAGACAATGTTTACCATAGACAATCGCAAGGGTTGGGATAGTTTGCCTGAAAGGATCTAAACTCACTGTACCATTTGGTGAGGGAAAGGAGGTCTGAGAACACAAAGGTCATTTCAATCAGCTCAGTATGATCAAATACTGTTGCATCTGCTCAAAGCATCTGTGCTGTTTAAACGTCTGCTCCAGAGTCAAAATGCTGGGAAACAGAAAATACCAGTGTGCTGTGCACTAGAGAAACTGCAATTTCCTTGATGAGGGCTGTGATCAGATCTGTGTCATAAACCCAAGACGAAATGGTAAAAAAATGAACACAATTTCAAACAGGAATGTAAGGATAACAAAGATTTTTCTCCATGGAGAAAATCTACAGAGATAATGGTTATTGAATAGAAATCAGAAAGATGAATAAGATGGGACAGGGCAGGCATTGTCATGAACATAAACTACCATATTTGGCACTTCCACATTTTCACTGACATTTGAGAAAGCAGTTTGGGACAATCTACACAATTAAACCAGAAATGGCTTAGAAGACCTACAAAGAAAACACTTTTAAGTGTTTAAGCAAAAATAACCACCGGAACTCTGTGCTGTGTGACACAACTGAAGCATCCAGCTAGAGCCTTCTGTAACCTGAAAAGGGTATTTAATGTAAGTGCCACACAACATCATTTCTAGCATGAGGAATGCCAGAATATTTTTATTTTACTGGCTCCCATTGCCTTTTTTTTTTGCAAGTTTCCTTCCTCTCTTCATGAAGCTGAGACTTGGTTTGCTAACCCACAGCCACAGAGCAGATCTCTGCAGAACGTTTGATCTGAAAGAGCTGAGCAACCTCTCAGCCCAGAGCTTTCCTCTGGACACACCGCTCATACTCAGGACTACAGAGGGAGCCTCTCCCTTGCCACTGACCTGCTCCACCATCTAAATTAGCTGGTTAACACCCTGTGCTGTGAATACTCCCAGAAAGAAGTGAACAGATTAGAAGAACTTCATTCAGCCTTTAAATCGGGATGTCTCTACCTCTTTCTTAGGGGTCACAAAGGAGATCAATTTACCGTGAACCTCTGGGGTTCTGCAGCATCAAGGCAGAGGTAGGTAAACATTTCAGATCCCTGTAGAAATTTCTGGTCTGTTTATTATTGCAGTTTCGAAGCACTTACATGACCCAAAAATAGTTTAGCAGTTCAATAGAGCAAGACAGGCGCTGTGTCCATGCTGCTCTGGACATGTGTGTGTTAGCTGCATCACTGACCATAATAATGTCCTTAGGTATAAGTGCAGTATTCATGTGTTCTTCCAGCTGACATTTTAGTATAATTCTACATTAACAAAAGTACAACTGAAATATCAGTGCAGAATCCAGCTCAGTCTAGTCTGCTGAAGCAATGCTGTGAAAGTCCTTCTGACACTGTAAGTTTGAGCTGGGTCACACAGACCTGTGGTCAAAGGGTTATAACCCAACTGTACTGTTCTCTCTGTTACTACAGGCAGTCAGTCCTTGAAATGATGACAAATTGGCTTGGAAATGCTCTGATGCACCTGGATGATTTTAGAAAAGTAAAGCCTAGGGGATTCCCTTTTCAACCAAAACCGGAAATACATTTTTATAAAAACCAGTCATGCTACTTTTTTTTTCATCACTGAGATGTCTTTGGTGACAGTGAAATATGCATGGTCCCAAGGAGAGCCAGTACCCCATAGGCAGGCAATAATCAAACTTGTCTCCTGAAAGCTTAGTCAGTGGCTTCAGGACAGAACTGTAGCGACTTTTCACCCTTTCCTTTCTTAAGTCAATCCCCTCATGACTCATGGATGGACTTGACCTTGGTTTAGACCATTTTCCAATCTCTTGGACAATGAAATAAGCAGAATTATGTCATAAGCTTAAGAGTTTCCCCATGCATGACTGGGATTAGCAACTAGAGAGGAAAGATCAATTAGATACTAAAACAGATTATAAATTCCATGTGTCACTCCTAGACACTCTAAGGAAACATCCATTTCTTAGCTCTCACAGATCACCAGCCTCTTAAGCAAACATACCATTTTGTTTTCTAACAGAGGCATGAGTTACTTTAGGCCAATACTGGGATCAATATCAGCAGCCTTGGGATTTCTAATACGACATGGACTGTATAACTGGGCTATTAGCCTAGTACTCTGTCTAAATTAAGGAATAGCCCCTAAACTTAAAAGTTAAATATTCTTCTGCCTGGGTGATTCCCAACCAAAGACCCAGCACTGAGTGTTTCAGAGTTACTTCAAACTTTGTAAAGAGTAAACAACATCCATTAACATGTGAATTCATTTGTTCTTATTTAAACATATAAGACCAAAATCCACTCCAGTTGACACAGCTGGCTTTCTCTCAGAAGCTCACTCTCAACAGCTCTTCAACTACTGGATTAAAAATAACTGACCACAAAGTAATGTCAAATCCTGGGCTTTACCCAACCCATATTATCAACTCGTTTCCATCTTTACTGTAGAAGTACAAAACCTTCTCCTTCAGGAGAGTCACGCTGGAGGAGAAGAGGTTTCTCTTCTTCAGGAGAGAATCCTGAACATTTGATAGGGTTTATAAATATCCTCTGATGCACTTACCAGGAGATGGCTCAAGGAAGGCAGGAGAGACTCAGTCCCCAGTGAAGTCTTAAGGCAGAGTTCTGGAGTTTTAGCCACAAATTCTTTATGTTCAAATTTTCTGCTTCATGCACACTGGAGACAATTTCAGAGACTACCATTCATCCATCTTCCCCCAGCCTTCACTAAAAATTCATTGAGAATCTTTGACCAATGCAACTGCAGAATGGGAGCAGCACAAGGCCATTTGTGACATGTGATCCTTGGGGAGGGGTAGTCAAAAGCTGCCCAGACAGGCTCTTTCAAGTTTGCTGAGTTTCTGAGTACAATGAGATACAGAAGAGATGGATGGCAGCATGAGGCCACCGGGCTCTCTACAATCTGCAGAGCTTGGGAGGAGGAATAGCATGGCTCTTCACTGCAATTGCAGACACCTTTCCTTCAGTGGTGATAAAGTGTATGTTTGGAGCCCTGCAGGGAGGTAGTGTTTTCCCTCACTGTTTCACTTCCAGCCTCTGCCCCAGAGTGTGACCAAATGTGAAATACAATTTATCAAGAACAAGCTCCTTGGGTTGATCATCCTTCTAGATCTCACCTTTCTTCGCTTATTTGGACAAAATGTCCCCACATGGATAACTTCACAAAACTGATGGAGCTGAACCTCTTCTCTGCTCCCGTAACATCAAGTTAATAATGAACTGTGCTGCCTCAGCAGGCAAAGTAACCACCTCAGAAACTCTAATCACTCACAGGAGAGCTCAAGAGGATAAAAAACAGATGTACACAAAATATATGCAATATGCATAATTTCAGCCACTCCTGATGCAGGGAATCCTTACAGAGACCCCTCTCTGCTTGCCTACAGGTTCTCCATCTCTCCTGTTTGCCAGAGACAACCAGAGAAACCTGTGTTCAGCTGTTCCCTCTGTGCAGAGATTAATTCATTGACAAGTCTCCTAGGAATGTGCCAGCTCATTAATTACCGTAAGAACTGTGTCAGCAAGAAATAGGCAAGGTGACTGCTGAAAATGGTCAGAGAGAACCATCTATTAGTGCTTGCTACCCCTGCCATTACACGCCAAAAGCCAAACCAATAACACCTGGCAAACGTTTCTTGACTATGAAATATCACAAATTGCACACTTTACTAATATAAAGCACTCATGTAAGTCAGCGTTGGGGGAGCAGACTACAAGGAAATTGGCCCCACGAGGTGGCCAGTCCTGTTCCAAGGATGAAATTATTAGGTTGCATCCTACAGGCACAACAGAATCCTAGGAGAGCATGATGGGTCTCCCAGCACTAGGAGGTGGCATGGAAAAAAATCCCAACAGTTTTTACACATCACCTCTTCTGTGTTTCTATCTGTCTGGTGGGAGAGAGTTCATCTTCAGTAAAAGCTGTCCCTATTATTAACAGGCAAGGTGGCCAGAAGGTTGTCCCATAACAAACCCACTGGGACATAAGGCCAAGAAAGACTGGGATCAACAGGCTGAGATCTCAAATGCAAGTTCTGCTGACTCAAGCAAATACTACCCTCTTCTCTCTGCAAAGGCGGAGAGATAGCCACAGCCCATTTCAGATCTCACAACTGGCAGCTCTGCCTGGTGCCTCCCTCAGAGAGGGAACGTGACCACCAGAAAATCTCTGATTCGCTATTAAAATTCACCATTCTTCTTGCAATGCCAATGCTGGGATAATGAGCCTGGATTAGTCCTAGGAAATCCATCAAGGCCAATACTTAGTCACACTCAAGTGCTTTTATGCCACAGTTGCTATGAGGATCGGCTTCAAAACCAGCCCCTAAAGAAGATCGGGAGGGCAGGGGGCCTCCTGACTGCTGTGCAATTGAAGGCAGGGCTCTTCCCCAGAGAGAGTCCATGCATTTCAGTAAAGGGGCATTTGAATGTCAGGCAGTGGGAAGCAAGGTCTCGTCAATGCATCAAAGGTTTTGCTTCCCTTGGCTCCAGGGGAATTAAAGGAATAGAGAGAATAAGCTGGAGAAATTTAAGGTTATTTCAACTTGCACAGAGCTCAGAAGAGCTCTGGAGTATCTGTAAGAATAAAAAGGAAGATCCAGGTTACAAATTCTCTCTTCTCATGCCTGCCACAGGACCAATGAATTTCTACCCCAAGAGGAAAGTGCAAAGTTAAGAGCTATGAGAGTATTTTGCCACATTCCCTGTCATCTACTCATAACCCTTTCCAATCACCTCACTAAATCATAGGGGGTGACCTTCCCTCACATCCCATAACCAACTCATTTCCTTCCAGCCTTTTTATTTGATAGGTTTTCATTTTATTTTTCCCCTTCTCTCTTTTCTTTGGCCAGACTCACTGGAGGCCGTAGGGCTAGGAAACATTATTTTTATCATCTGATATAAAAGGGATATGACAGGCCCATGCTGTAAAATGCCAAGTGTCAAACCATAAGGAATTCCACAAATAACAGCTCAGATGCCCAAAGGGGGAAGGCAGGATATGGATGGCTCCCAAGTGCATATCTAAGTCCACCAGCACTGCAGAGAGACATGAAGCTCTGTCTAAGCTTGCAAGGTTTCTGGAGGTCCTTGCACGTGTTTGAAAGCAGGACCTGCCAGAGGGTAAACAGGCAACGCCACCACCTGAAACCTTTGTCAGAGGTCCTGCAGAGAACCATTGCCTCTGAGGGACAGCATTTTCTGAGTCACACACTTGGAGTGAATGCCTTGAAGAAATTGGCATTTGCTGATGAAAAAGCACAAAATGAGTGACCTGGTGTTCCCTAAGGGATGTGTAGTGAGGGGTGGGAAGAAATTAGTAAAGAAAATCTGTGAGAGAATTGCCTGGCAGTGATGGGGCAGGAACAGACTGATGCTGAGCAGCTGGGAGAGGTTTGATGCAGACCAGGGAGAAAGCAGAGAAGCCTGATGTGCTGGAGGAAAGAGGAGAAGGAGCTGCTCTTGGGGGAGAAGGGGGGACGGTGTGATGGGAGATTAAAGAGACATGGCAGGGGGAGGGGGAAGGAAGGTGGAGGGCAAACCAGAAACGGAGGCTAGCAATTCAGATAAAATGGATTAGACGGGAATAAAGACAGCTGGGAGGGACTCAAAGAACATGAAATTAAAAAGCGCAGGGGAGAACTGATCAGTGTTCAAGGGAAATGAGAAATCAGGGTCGTCTGCATCCTGCTGATGGCTTTTAGAGGAGAGGATTCTGAACAGTTTGAGAGAGTGGATGGCCACAAAGCAAAAGAGACGTGCATAAACCCCCAAGGGGCCCAGAGAAAGGCAGGGGGACTGCTAGACCTCCTGAGTACTTGCTGGGGTCATCAGACAGTGAGCCTTGCAACAACACTGTTTGAAAAGCACGGGAGCTCAGTGATGCTAGGAGACCTGGCTGCACACAGGGCTGCCAGGCACTGGACAAGTTTGTGGGTTATATTAAATGGGGTACAAACACTGTGCAGGAGTTTCTTACATTTCATTCGCTGTTTAGCAACATGGTCCCAGGCGAGCTGGACTTAGATCTGAGCCAGGACAGCAGGCAGAGCTAAATGAGAGAGACAGGCTCCATCCCTGGGGTCATGTCATCACCCTGAGGAGGGGGCTCTGAGTCGCCCCGTGCAAGACTCACTCCCTAGGGGCAGCCAAGCTCCTTGCATGGGCCAGACAGTGCTGTGACCCTGGTGCTCTAAACAACACGTGGCCATTGCATTGCTTGTCATAGCCTGGGAAAAAAAAGGTAATTGCGAGGTCTGAACTGTGCAGTGAGCAGATGATAGAGAAACAGAAAAACTGTTGGCTCAATTCCTTGATTTTTTTTTTCTCTGAGCTGGGAATTAACTCGTACGCCAATGTGGTCAGGCAAGAGCAGCCACATTGCTGAGCCCCAGCTCCATTCCAGCTTATGGCTCTGTTTGCTTTCCGCTGCCATCCTTCAGCATTTGCTAACAGATTCTTGCACTGCAAGTCCTGTGAAGTGGGCTGGAGCGGACCTTCATGTTAACAGACCAGCTCCAGGACCACGGCCTTCGCAGAGCAATGAGTGGGGCTGCCAGATTCACCACTTCAACAGGGATCTAGACTGCTTGTGGGTGCCCATCTAAATCGGGCAGTAGATAGTTTGACCATAAGGCTGCTTACGAATACATGCACTAGCTCGAAAAAAGAATACAACACCAGAAAAAATGAATCAGCCAAAATGAGGAGCTCAAATGGTGCTTAAGTCCTTCTAGAATGCTGAAGAAAGGCATATTTAACTTCAGCCTAAGTAAGATTTCTAAAAGCCCTCCAGAAACAGTCACATCCAAGAGGGCTAGGCAACTGCACAGCCCAGGGGCTCAGTCTCTGCCACTTCTTCACACACAGGTCACATCCCGGGAGCAGCAGCCTCCTTTCTCCCAGGCCCCTGTGGCCATGGTGTCCCACTGCTCAAACACCAGCAGGAAGGCTTATTTTTTCACTTATTCCTGACAAACAAAAGGAAAAAGCTGAGAGGAAAATGAGAAGAAAAAGGAAAGAAAAGATGAACAAGAAGAACCTACTTCAAGCAATGGAGGTTAATCTGACTCAAAGCTTAAATCCATGTTAGCAGTTAATCCAGTTAGTAAGGCTTTCATTGCGAGCTTTGAGAAATCCTTTAACCTCTTGCAGTAAACCACGAGCAGCTTAACAGCTCAATGTTCATGAGAAAAGCCTGTCAATAATGCTGCTAAGCAGGTATTTAGCAGGATTTAAAAAACAAGCATGTGACAACTCTTCTTTAATAAAGCAATTGGGCTTCTCTCCAGGAATGAAGTGGTCACTATTTCCTTTAGTCTTGCCTGTGATCTGCTTTTCAAGATTGAAAAGAAGATGCAGCTATGGTCTCTGCCAGCTTTGAAAGTATTCCTTTACGGGGAAAGCACAGTAAAAAGCAGATTTGGCTAGTGTTTTTTTATAGATCTCATGGATCCTTTGTCCTAAGACATCTACAAAGCAGACTGCAGTAGTCAAAAAATTAAATTAACTTCCCTGCAATTTTTTTTCCTTTCAGCGATGTCTATGCTGCTCCAAGGACAGCAAGCTGACAAACAGCTTTAACATTTAAGGCTTTTTATCCTAGCCTGAGTCTAGCAGGTTCAACAATAAACCAGGTGTTTTTACAATCTCTCTGAAAAGTCATTGCGTATTAACTCCACCCACAGAGACTGGCTAAATATGAGTTACCTTCAGTCCAGCACAGCCTGGTGCTGCATCCCACTTCCTGCCAAAGACAAAGTTCAAGCATGTCTGGGGGACGCTGACATACTGCAAAATAAATTTTATAGAATCGTAGAATTATAGAACTATTCAGGTTCGAGAAGACCCTTGGGATCATCGAGTCCAACCATTAACCCTACACTACAAGTTCACCCCTAAATCATATCACCCAACGCCATATCTAAACTGCAAAACCCTCTGGGAACCAGTCTGCTGGACAACAGAGCAGAAATCCCTATGCCAGCATGATGGAGACCATCATCACTCTGGGAGCTCCAGCAGAAATTAAGATCTTCTGCTGTGATATCCCATCCATCCCATTATTTCTGGAGAACAGGGCAGCTCTACAGAGAAGCAAAGAGGGAAGGAAAGGGAGGCCATGCGCAAGTCAAAGGTGTGCAGCATGCACAGCAACTGAGAAACAAAAATCCTGGCTTTTCTCAGCCTTCCCTTCTGTTTTACACCAGGAGATTCAGCCAGGGGTATTTCAGCAAGACCCTTCTGCCTCTAAGGTTTCAGATACAGACACCCCCATTTTCATTTACTTCACAGACAAAACGTGACTCAGTCTTTTTCCCCTCTCTGTACTAAGGAGGAACACTGCATTACCTTTGATATTTGCTGTGTTCAGCCAGCGTGGGCTGAAAGGCCCATGCAACATTAATCCGGCTTTACCAACGCGCACCCGGTGATGCTCCAAGGCAGGTGGATCATTGCCTTTCTGGCTGTTACCTCTAATGCACAAGAGCTAGGAGTGCAAGCAGGGTCTTTCAGAGGGAAACACTCTGCAGCTCTCAGTGCCTGAATTCAGCCCTAAAGTAGGCTGAGAAAGCTGATGCATAGGAGAATACAAAAGAAAATAATTCCTCCTTAAGCACCCAGTCAGAATCTCAGTAGCATACAGGCTTTATGTCACTCAGAAGTATTTCCATTTCTGGTCCCTTTAGTATCTAACTACTTCTGCTGATAAGAGAAAAAACTTTCCATGCAGGCACACAGATATGAAACCACTTATAGAATGATTGTCTTTATGGGAGTCCTACCCATGATCCCTTGTGAATACCTCTAGCAGGCACAAGGACAGTGCAGATACTAATTAACCTATGACACTGACATTAAAAAGTCATCACATGAGTTAATGCAGTGACTAGGATAGTTATTTTTCCTTTCTTAAATTATGTTTTTCTTAACACACTTAGATGTTTTCAACCCCTGTTCTTTCCCCAATCCTTACTGTGTTTTTTCCAAAAAGACAGTCACGAGCCCTTTAAAGAAAAAAACAACAAACAAAACCCAACCAACAGAACAAACAAAAATGTAATTTTAAAAATAGCAAATGAATGATAAAAGAAACTGAGCTCCCACTCAGTTAAAGTTCCAGCTCAGTCATTGGCCAGGTATACTGATGGAAACGATACTTTTTATGCATCCTGCAGAGCCATCTTTTTACTGAAAAATATACTTCAAACGGATACAATGTTAGCTAAGATTGGGATACTGAGAAATTGGTTATCCTGTTTACTGCGACATAACCTGCTGTATCTAGGTTTGCTGGTACCGTGTTTTTATGCTCTGTTTTTTTATGAAACCAATACAAAAGACAAAGTAAATGAGGGTAACATTTGTTGGACTATAGTCACAGCTGTATTGCAGCACCTGAATGCAGAAAGTTAAGGTTCAAGCTGAGGAATTTAGCTTCGTAAAAGTGGCTGTATTAATCACAAAGAGCTAAACAGAAAAAAAATACTCAACCTTCAATTCCAGATAATTTTTACCACGATGCAGCCACCTCCAGCCACCAGCTTCCAGAAGAAACCATCACTCAATATTCATCCTTGTTATGACTCACTCTCTTCCCAATACCAAGACACTCATAGCTTTTCCAGCCCAGCTCATGTGCTGAGCCAGCCAGAGCTCGCAGAGCTGCAGCTCCTGGTCTACCAGCAGCTCCAGCCACCACTTCCAGACCTCCTCCTGACAAGAAGGGCAGCAGCGCTGGCCAGATGGTTTCTGCATCCCCTCCAGTGCCACTATGGACCATGCTACTGGCCATGCAGGAATCTGTTGGGGTATGTGCAGTGGACGGGGTCTGTGCTGCTGATTTCCCGTGCAGACCTCCTGCTGGCCACATCCCAGCCCAGTCTGTGCTCTTTAGTCAGCATTGCCCTGGGGGTTACCTCCAGCCATCTGCTTGATGCACCATCTGAGCAGACCTTCTGCTAACCCTGTCCTCCAAGGAGGAAGCCAAGTACTGCCAGGATCCCCGCTACTAACCTCAAAATAATTAAATAACAAGGGAGAGAAAAGAGCCGCTGCTCTTTTTTTCTGATGCAGTCTGGCAAGGTTGGCTCTGATGCACTGCTTGGAAAGAGCCCCAAAAATGACAAGGTCCATCTAGACTGAGAAAGCCGTCTCTGCCGGGGCTTTGCAGCAAGAGCTACGGGGAAGGATTAAAGATGCTGCAAGATATGATCCCTTCGGCAGCAACAGGCTGCAGAAAGGGTAAACCATGGTCACTTGGAAAACTGCTGTTGGAGAATCTCTATTTAGGGTGGGTTGTGGTAAACCCCAGGATTGTGTTCCCTTAAGTGGGAACATGCTCCAGTTTGGGACCTTCTAATTTCTGTCAGATAAGAATGAAAACCAGCTCTGCAGTGCAGAGAGGGCTGGGACACAACCACTAGCTTTTCTCCTCTGCTCAGAAGAGCAGAGGAAGAGAGAGGCAAGGGAAGAGCAGGTGCAGGAAAACACTGAGCTAGGCAAGGCTGAAGAGACCAGACTATGAGGACAAACACGGAGCAGAGTCTAAGGCTAATTTCAGTAATTAATGAAGATATCGCAGATGTATGTCACGGTGATGTTGCACTTCCCATTGCATCAGGCCTCTGTAAACCCAGGCTCACAAGCCCCTTAACACACAGGGTCTCCTGTTGCCTTCAGGCACTGGGAGCACTTGCCTGGAACTGTTTGTAAGAAACCTGTGCAGACAGCCCTATGAAAAAAGTGTTCAGGAACCAACACTCTGCTCACACCTCACAAACAGACAGCACCCCTTCGCCCCAAGCCATTTCTATCCTCTTCCACCTAGAGAAAAAAACAGCCTGCAGAGCTTCAGACTGTGACTAACTGCTGAAATGACACTCACTGAAAAAGGGGGATCATTTTGCAGATTAGGCTGGGAAGATCTGCAGGAGGAGGGTTCCAGAATGGAAAAGTTTTGCAGCAAAGCTATGCAAAGGAACAGACTGAGTCAGAGCCCCTCGACAATAGCATGGTCGTGCTGATTAGAGCAAGCTCCTTGGCCATTGTTAGCAATAACTGACCTTCTGTCTTGCTGTCATCTGATGGCTGACAAGCTCATCAGCCACAGTGCACGGCAGGGGCATGATGGTGGCGGAATTAATGGGATACTTCTCATTTTGCTGTGCAGCTTCCCTGCTTACTGTGATGGCTCCAGCAGCCAGTCCTTCCTCGAGCAGCTGGGAGTTGTGGCTCTCTGCACCATTGGGCAGAGGACACCACTGTATGTGCTCAGCCCCTGCTTAAGATAATCAGGGCAAATGTAGATTGAATACATGAAGCACAGGAGGGTGGGGACAGTGGAGGAGGCATTGGGAGAACATCAGGTAATGCAGGCCCGCAGGCAGAGATGGATGGCACAGAGTTTCCCTGCGTCAGGCTTTTGGTCCCAGCAGGTTAAGGTACAGCCGCCTTGACAGATGCAACCATCCAGCTTGGAGGGATTCAAATTAAGGTCAAAAGGCATCAAGAAATGGCGAGCAAATGAATGCATTGTTCCTGGCTCACAGTCATGCCCAGATGCACATTCCTCATCAGGTACGAGGATAATTAAAATGCATTGCTTTTTGTGTTTGCACACATACACAAAAAATTTACTTCTCTGGAAAGGAATACAACCATAGGAACTACTTTTTTCACTGCCTCTGTAGCAGCTATCCGGATTTTAAGCTTGGGAAGAGAGGAAGGAAAATGGGAGGGGAAAGGCTACCCCCTTTCTCTGTTTAACCTCACCAGGAGAGGAGGGAAAGCTGCTCACAGCTTTTCAGTCCTGAGCAAAGATTCAGCTGCACACTAACTGTTTATGCAATTTTAGATTTGCAAAGAGCAGGGTCTTGTAGTGTTTGAGACTGGAATTGGGCCCAGGAGGGGCAGGTTTGCCCCCTGTCTCCATTAGTCAGCAGATTAATTAGCCATTACTCTCAGCTCTGCAATGCAATCACAGCCCAGACCCACAGCAGCAAACTGTAAATCCATCCCAGAGCACGATGCCAGCTGTGCCCAGCTCTTGCCCAACAATCATGAAGGTCCTGCGTGCCAGGGCTCCATTCCCTATTCCCATGGCTTGATGCTGCGACAGATTCTCTTTGTATCCTGCTATGTGCTCTCCATAGAACCTGGCCAAACGTCTATACCTAAATTCTGAGTCCCAAGAAACAATTTGATTTAATGTTGGAAGACAGATGTGCTAAGTGCTGTATGAGGGACAGGACAGAACTGCCCACAGTTGACAAGATTATTTTGGATCTGTGAGGCCACTGGACATTAACAGGACCTTATTCCTCCATCTTCCAGCTGAAGCACACGGCCTATATGTCTTCCACAGTGGAAGACATACCTTCTCCTAAAGCAGGCACACATTTTACCCTAGATGCAAGATGTGCCTGAAATCAGAGAAGAGTGTCTGAGCACCGCTCGTTCATGAGGCTTGAAAAAGCTATTTTGGCTGGTCTCTAATATCATTTTAGTGCATCTCAGTGGTTACACAAGTGCACTGAGGAGAGGGCAGAATGCTTTTCACTCATTGTAAATTTGAATGCTTGAGAATTTGTTTATTCCTAGCTAGGAAATGCTAAGCCCATCAGTTATGTCTTCACTATTTGCATCATTCCTTCTAATTTACACTGACCTTCCAGCCAGAGCACTGCCCTAAATTGTCAACAGTCAACTCTCCATTACGCGGCTCAGTGGAGTGAGGGGCAGAGACATCTGTGTGCAAGGACTCAGTGCTGCGGTGTTACTCAGTGCAGGATCTCCAGGCATAATTAGCCTGGACACCGCACTGAATCCTGGCTGACTCTCCTGCAGCTCTGGTCTCCAGCTCGTAAACCTTTCCAGAGCGCCAAGACACATGGAAAAGATGCAGTGCTGCAGTCCCCTGCTCATCTCTGGCATTACCTGCTTCTGCTAGTGCCACTGCCACCACCCAGTGCTGGTGGCATGGCTGCTGTCACCTCCATCTCTGACATGCTTGATGCTGCAGCTGCCCCCTGAGCTGGCAGTGTCACTGAGGCTGCTGCAAAGCCAATGCTCATAACCCCAGCTGGACAAGGGCTGGGTCCATCTCTCACTGTAATAGCTCTTCTATGCTGTCTCCCTCTCCTTCTGCATCCTCTACTCTGGGATCCTTGGTGAGGAATAAGCTGGGAGCTAGCAAAAACCCCACAGGATTTAGTAATTCAGTGTCTCACTGCTAAGTATCTGAATTATGGATTGTCCATTAGGGACTTGACCAAGTTTGCCCATTAGCTGAGAAATAGGTACCTTCTAAGAAGCTTAGGGACCATCACTATTTCAGTCTACTTCAGGATTTGGTACTCAGGCAAAGTTGTCAGCAATTAGCATAGATGTATTTTAGGTCTGTTTATAAATGTCTTGCAGCTGCACTGATCAGGAGCTGCGCACAAATAGCAAGTGAGAGAAATCTTTTCGGGGTCTTTAGTGATGCAACTGGCTCTAGATAGAGTCTTCAAATCTGTGAATCCTGGAGTTATGGGTGGGAGTGGGAAAGAGATTGTCCTGACCTTTGAATACTCCAATTGCTCAGACATCACAACTAACCCAGTCTGACGGTGGGGTGAGCAGAAGCTGGCCAGAATCTCTCTCAGTTCAGGCACTCATTCATTCATCAGTATTCACACAGGATATTTAATCAGGACTAAGACTAAAGTGGAGTTAAGATCTTCAGAAACACTGCAAAATAAAGAGCATAGTGACGTTCATCTTCTGTCTTTCTACTAGTGACCTTCTGTTAAACATCAGATCCTAGAATTGCCTGCTAAGGACTCAGATATTATCAATAAGTCTTTCCAGCATTTGTCCCGTGACATATTTATCTCCAGCGGTAAATCAGCACAGTACTTTCTGGCTAGCTGTACTGCCCCTCATTCCCCAAGCTTGGATCACCTTCACCAGGCACAACGCCATGCCTCAGGCACTGTCACCCAGGCTGTGCTCCCTCCTCTCTGGTGCAGTGGCAGATGAAATGCTTTGATGCTGCCTTTGCAAAAGGATAGTAGATCAAAATCTCAAAAAAAAAAAAAAAAAAAAGAAGCAGAGGGTATAGCCTGGCTGTTACTACAGCATTAACATGAATAAAGAATAAAGGACATATCCCTGCTGACACTATGCACAGTTTCAACTTCCTTGGCTTGTTTCACTCTTCTTTCCTGCTCCAGCATCTCTCTTTTTGCTGTTATCTGGGAGCAAGACCTGAGCGACCAGCCCCACTCAGCTCCTCCTGCCATCCCCAGTGCACCGCTGGCTCCGTGGCCGTCACTGCAGCCGTGCTAGCTAAGCCATGCGAGGCCCCATTAGCATCTCCTGAACCGGCACAGATGGACAAACTGGCTTCAGCAATAAAGATGGTTTGAAACCATTAAAAAGCGGCAAGAGCAAAATGAAGGCCCCTGCAGTGCTACTGCCATTAGGAAAGCAACAACACCAGCAAACAGAAAAGTGCATCGAATCCTTTTGCCAAGAAGGTCCTAGTTGGGAAATGAAGTACGTACACAGTGCAGCAGGAGACAGATGCAAAATAATCCAGGCTGCAACTTTACAGGAGGCCTTTCAAGCAGGGTGGGATGCTTGATCCCAGGACTTACATTCGAAGTAGGTAACAAAAGGGGCCATTGTGAAAGCTGTGGAATCCGGTCTGACTATTACAGGCAACTCTGCTTAAAGACACGGTTAACGGCTGCACTGAAGTAATAATCCCGCTGCTAAATCCAGAATTTAAATGCCTCAAGGGCTTAGGGGCTGTCAGGAGCTAGAATTCATTTCCAGAGGTTTTATTTAGTTGCAGCAGCAATTTTACCTGAGGGTGACAGTAAATTTGAGAAATACAGGACTAATTTAACAGAAGTGGCTGCGGTATTTTTTTAAAGACACACAAACACACACACAAGCTTGATGAAATGAGCTCTGCACATTGCACGTTTGCAGGTTTCATTTGAGTGAAAATGATTAATGGGAATATAAAAAAAAAAAACCCACAGCACAGCACCAAAACAAATCAGCTCTGCCTCCTAAAGGTCAGAACAAACCTGCCTCCTGATTTGGAAATCATCTCAGGCATTTGCTTCAGCATCTACCTCTTGCCACTCCCAGCTGATAGCTGCTGATTCCCAACACCCCAAGCAAGAGGATGGAGCAGTTACTAAACGCATTTAGCCAGACATACAGGACATGACCAGAAACAGCAATTTACACCACTGACTCTCTAATTTCAGAGGACAACTTTTGCACACGTATCACAATTATTTACAATGAGATCTTTTACTCAGTACCTCAGCTGAGCTTGGAAGACATTTTCCCTCTAGGAGATGTCGACTCAGGATAGCATCAGTGTGGGATCTCCATCGCTGGGAAAGTAAAACAATATAATGAAGGACAACTCTCTGCAGAAGCTCCTATCTTTTAGTCCAGCCAAACTGCTGTTTCAGGAGGAGAAATGAGTGGTCTGGGAGACTGGCCTTAAGAAGGGAACGGAACCTCCCAGC
Organism: Apaloderma vittatum; assembly: GCF_000703405.1. Lineage (NCBI taxonomy): Eukaryota > Metazoa > Chordata > Aves > Trogoniformes > Trogonidae > Apaloderma > Apaloderma vittatum. Next base: position 223,347 of record NW_009719842.1, read on the forward strand.
TGTGAGGCTGTCTTCCAGAAAAACTCCATAGGATTTGAAATCACCAACATCTTCCCCCCCTCCCTACCACTGTAGTTGAGAAACATGTTCTTTTCTGCATTTATAATTAGGATGGAACAGATGGCAAAGGCTTTGTTTAATTAAATATGTCCATTCAATTAACCCATGCCACAAGGGATTCATCAACACAAAAGGAGTCAGTGTCCCAATGCTGCAACAGCGCCCTCCTGCCCAAACCCACACACCTGGGTGAGGGCTGGGGTGCTACAGGCAGAACTGGGAGACACAGGTCAGCGATGCTGAACCTTGTTCAGCTGCAATTTCTGCTTCCCTGGAAGCTTTGTTTGTTTGTTTTCTTCTAGGGCTGATTGCCTGTTTCAGGGTCCAGAAGTTTTGGACCCTGTGCTCCTGCTTGCTTTAACAGCACACATAAAGGGTAATATCTGGTCTTCATAGTAATTGCAATAGGAAAGGCTTAGGAGTCCAGTAGACATGGAGACATACCAAAGGGAACCAAGTCCCTTTGCCAGCTCTGCCACCAAACTTTGGGGTGGGGAAGTCCATCTGTGCCTCAGTCACCCCATCTGTGCTGATGAATAGCTCTTAGCACTTTGAATGCCCCAGCATGTGTTTTACTGACTGTTTGAGGACTGACCATCAAAGAACTCAGCTTTCTGAAGCAACGCATGACATTTTATTTCAGGTTTCTTTCTAAAACAAGCTTTGGCTCCTTTAAAGAAGAGTGATGACATAGTCACACTGTGGAAAAAAAAAATCCCGTTTTTTTTTTTGTCCAATTCCACCAATAACATACTTACTGTGAGAAACAATGCCAAAAGTTACAGAAAACTAGAATTAGATCAGGTGAATCTAGAGTATTTTTATGCTGGTAAATAGTTTATTTCTAAGTCTGTCCCCAGCTTCCACCAGTACAGGAACAGAGGGTCTTCAGGGGTATGACAGGAATCGCTTCAGCTAAAGAAAATTCATTAAATGGCAGCTGGACTTATTTTACCACTTTAGAACCAAGTCATTTCAAATTTTCATTCCCAAATGGTGAAATGGTACGTTTGCCAACATAAATTACTTTGGTGTTTTGTGGGTTTGGTTGCTGTCTTTTTTAAGTAAGGGAAGAAAGCAAAACAACTCACAGTTTTTAGAGGTTTGGGGTTGGATTTTTTTCCCTTTTTTTTTGCCTTTTCTTTTCTTTTTCTTTTCATTCAGATCAGGAAGGAGAGAGAGCGCTCAGCTGCTTTCCCTGCTCAGACGCAATGCGTTATTGATCTCTACAGCACAGCAAGGAAAACAGAATACTTCTATGGGAAATACCTATTTGCTTCAATGATGCATATTTTTTCTCATTTTGCAAAAAATCCAAGTAGTTTATTGGTCCCTTTGCTTGTGAGGAAATACCTTTGGATAACAATTCATTCAGAAGTACGATTTATGCAGCCAGAGGAGAAGCACAGCCTGTGACACCTCCCAACAGGCACCGACAGCCCTAGCTTAAGCGTGACACACATGATGACACGTAATGTAACCCCTCCGGGAACATGCCAGTCAATCCGTGCATGCATCACGGAGCAGCCGACGTGCTCTCTGACATCCAACAACCCTGGTGAACTCAGATCCCTTCAGCACATCAGGCTACAGCGTTGCCAACAGTCCTGCCGTGGTGGGAAGGCAGCTCCCGCAGCTTCTGACACCTCCGAGGTTCCCCAAAGCACACCCTTCGAACATTCCCATTTATCTTGTGTTATGACCCAGCTGGGACTATCTTCTTTCTCTTTTAACCCATTACAAGGGAGGGGAGTACCGCTTCTGACTTCCTTTGAGATATTTTATGGGCTCAGCTGCCTCCCAGCACTTACTAGCCCCCCCCAAATGGGTATCTCTCTGGTAGCATCACAAGCACATTTGCTGGCATTTGTGACTGTTCCTACCCTGTCTTGGGCTGAGCTAAATTTTCCAAGAGCAAAGCAGCATGACTTAAACCCCTGCTAGGTTTTCATTATGAGTGTGAAGTTGCCGGACAGTAGAAATTCCTAACCTCACTCAATTTTCCAAATATCAGTGCTAATCAGCTGAGACCAAAGAAGTCTTAACTACTTCTCTTTTTTATGACAACTAAACAATTCTTGCAAATATATCACCATATGTGAACATACCATTATTTCACATCATATGTGGAAACTCAGCATTTTATTAACACAATGTGCCAACTCATGACTCAGACAAGATATCAGTTGCAAAAATGACCAGGTTGACTCATCTCTGTTCATGGCAGAAGTTTCAGAGATGCATCCATGATCCTGCCATGAATCGTTCAGGCCTGTGAGAAACCTTGGATGTGAACTCTCTTTGGGCTTTGAAGACCCTGTGATCTAGCTCCAAATCTGCTGGTTTGGAGGGCACAGCTCATCCTCTGGGATGTTTCAGCAGCTGAATCAAATCATTTGATGATTTTGTAATGTGCTCAACTGAGATGCCACAGGTTGACTTTCCTAACATAACTGCTGCTTGTGATTGTTGCAGCTGGCTAACAATAGGACTTGAGATAAAAGGATGATTTTGCAGCTCTGCAGTGAAGGCATGCTAGATAAAATACAATAAAAAATTGAAGCCTTCCCAAAACACCACATTCTAGGATGAAAGTTCTGTATCCACTTGCACATTTCAAATCACAAAAGCTGATGGGCAGGTAAAGATGCCTCTTCGTCCAGGGTGCTGGTCTTGGCCAGATTGAAAGAGCTGGTTCTGCATTGGTATCTCCTTCATAATAGCCCAAGAGATTGTTTCTGACAGCTTGACCACCTCTCACTCTCACAAGTTGGCTGCCTTGTCATTGGCAGAGTCCTCGAGCAGATCCAGCTGCCCAGACAGAGCTGGCTCATACTTCGAAATGTGGCAGGCATCCAGAGCAGCAGAGACGTGCTGGCTTTTCCCTACCCAATCCCTTAACAAGGAATCCTGATGTTCCTGGGCACAACTTTCTTTCCCTGGATACCTCACACCATGCGGCAGTCACTCTGATTATCTCCGAGAACTCCCTTAACAGAGAAACAAACAACTTTTTTCTTCCTTTCTCTCTTGGGATGAGCACATAAGCAAACATCATCAAGCAGAAATTTGCTGGAACTGGAGAGGGGACTCCAGGTAACTTTTACTTTTGAATTCCGTCCTTGCTATTTTAACACCTGGCCCTATTAGCGCTTTTGCTTAAGCCACCCAAGTCAGACACACGCATCAGCTTCCATGGGGATACAGCCTTCCTGCAGGTGCCCATCCATTTGGCTTTTAGGGATGCACAGAATGTAATATTTCTGTTTCTTTTCTAGCAATTCTATTTACTTTGGCCCAAAAGGCCTAGGCCATCTTCAGATGGCACCTTCTACCCAGATATTTGCCCAGTTCCCTTTTTCTTAAGATGTCTGAGTTTTACAAAAGTTGCGTATGTGATTGCTCCCTAATCCCTTTCAGACACAAATGGATTAGAACAAGCAGTTTAACCCAGATCTCTTTGCTAACCATCCTCACCTTGAATGCTGTGGACAGGGAGCAATCACAGTTCAACAACACGAGCTGCTAAAGGTTTAACAAGCTACTAAGGCAGTGACCATTTCAGTCAGACCTGTAGTCCCCAAATTCCCCACCGCTTTCCCATCTCTGTGAATGCTGGTCCAGGACAGAGATTAACAAAAAAATAAAGAACAAAATGCAACTAATTCCACTGTCAAAATGGTGCTTTCAGCTTGCCACAGAAATTCTGCAGTATCAAAACACAATTAAGTAGTTGCACATCAACAGACACTCCTAATTGCTGCGAGGAGCAATTCAATTAAGTCTTTGACACTGAACTGAGTCATTATCAGTCTATAGGGGAAAATTGTATTTGTGGGGTCGTGTTTTTTATAGCATGCACTATCTTCTTCCCAAAAGTTAGCTGTTTTACTGCTGACAATATTAATTTTGGATGGATTCTTCCACTTAGGAACTAAATTGAGACATTTCTAGTTATAGGAACAGTGTTTCACTGCAGATCAGAAAAGCCCAAAGCCATGCTTTCCTATCTGTGCTTATGAAAACAGAAATTTAAAGCCCCATATACCTTGTGAAATTCAACTGCTTCGTAATCAGATTGCAAGTAATCACACTTCTACTCTGACTTCATTGTAAGTCTAGTCTAGACAGGACCTTAAACACAGTCTGGTAACGTAGTTCAGACCAGTGGTAGCAGATTTTCAAAAAAAGAAGAAATAATTACTGTTATGAAAGCAGTTGCAATAGAAGGTGGGAAGGATGTTTTGACGATATTCTGAATTACAGCTGCTGGAAGAGTTAAAATGCACAGAGAATCCTAAGAATTGAAGCAACTTATTGAATACTTAAAAGAAAATTGAGTCAGTTTGGGTCTACTACTTGGGTGACTGAGAATGGTTAAGAGCTACAAGAACACTTGAACCTTTCTCACAGAGATTTTTCTTGTTATTATTTTTCCTACAATAATTTGAAAGCAAGATGACTGCAGAGTGGTGAGATTCAGCAGCACTGAATAAGTCCTGGTTTGGATAGCTCTAGGTTAAACAGTTCTGATTTAGATGTTCATGCCTGCACAGTAGTTCAGCAAAGATAACAGGTTGCAGTAGCCACTTGGTAATTGACCTACAGTGATTTAAAACCTTAATTTGCTTTCATGCTTCCTGATTTAAAGTAGTGTGTGCACTTGGGCATAACTGCCTTAAGAGATCTGAGCAATATTTTAGCCCAGATTCCTCAGGAAACAAGGCTTAACAGAGCATACAGACTATCCCTCCTAATAACTCCTAAATGCATTGGCCATTTTCAGCCAAATTTGTTGCAAGGTTCAGAGTCTCAACGCTTAGAACGTTTTCACAAGTTTTGTGATGAGGCAGAGCCAAACTCTGCTCTTGCTTATTTTGAGACCAGGCTGAGCACCGGGCAACTGTGTCTTGGTTGCAACACGTCCTGCCTCTTCTGTGATGAACCCATCACATGGGACACGAAGCAAAAAGAAGACAGCTGGGCTACTGTGAGATTGTGTCCTAGATGCAAAAAAGGAAAACATGGAAATCTAGGCTATATTGGACCTACTGCTTGTTGCATGTTCTGTTTTTAAATAGCTATGTTATAGCCATGACTTCATGATATTCCCATTACATACAGCCACTGAGATAGGAACAAAATGTCATTCTTCAGCACAGAGACAAGCAAGCAGCGGGGTGAGGTGGATTTTCCTGGTATCGGTGAGGCAGGGCAAGAGTCACTGCATGCTGCAGAGCCCGAAGTGGCTGCACCCTTGCTGATATATTGAATGTGACAGTAACAGAAGAGAGCTGGGGACTGGCTTTAAAGTTCAAAACCTGATTTTCCTCTGTGTTTGCACTCCCCTCCACCTTCAGCACACTAAGTTTCATCTTCAAGTGAGTTCAGGTTTTGGCTTGCTTTCAGGGGCAAAGGGCTGCTGAGAATGAGCCCCACTGCTTTTAAATCAGAGGAGGCTCATTTTCACAGACTGCACACGCTTAATGGCCAAGTGAAGTCAACAGGAGTTAAAAGGTAGCTTAGTCAAGCAATCAGGGAAGAGCTGGAGTCAGAATGTCCAGCTTACCGCTGCCCATTAAATAATCAAACGCACCTTTAGGCCACAGCTTCCTCACTTAGAAAAAAAGGTCAGTACCAGTGTGCTCTGGTAACAAGAGGGCAGTGGGCATTTTCATTATCGATACTCCTAAATTAAAAGTCAAGTGATATCCAAGAGCTCACTAAATTAAAAAAGAAAATTCTACAGACTTCAGCAAAATATAACACATCCCTCCTCACACTGTTTGACAAGGCCCCTGTCACAGAGACATGGAGAAGGATTACAAGAAACACCAAGAATACTCCAGAAAGGGTCCATTTTTGAAACCAGGCTGTCTTATCTGCAACCATGAGACACTGTGTCTGCCCCACTAGGGCCACACTGCAGAATGGCACGATCCCATCAAGATCAGCAGGACTCATCTTCTGGGCAGGGAGCCCAGGGCCACGAAAAGAAGTGCTAATAGTTAAAAAGATGTCTGGAGCTGGCAGAAATAGATATTTTCCCAGGAATAAAACATGACTTTGAATAAATGTTTTATTCCATTGCACATAATGAATAGCAGTGGATGTGATTTGGGGACCTGTCAGAGAGAGGAGCACAGACATAGTACATGCACTACAGACAGTATTAATGAGGTTGTTTAAGTGAAATGCAGAGAATTGAAATCACTGTTAATTTTAATTCTCCTTCCTCTGTTTTTTTCCCCCTTTTCTTTTTATGGTTGTCTTCCTCTGCAGCTGGTAAAACAGGACCATCAAAATGTTTATTAGAAACTCTTGCAGGAACCAATCCATATGCAACTGCACACAAGGTAGAGAGGCATTCGCTGCTTAGCATTTCCAGAAGATTTAGCATCAAGCTCATCTGGCAGCCAGGCAAAACACACTATTTGCTTCCAGAAGAAATAGTGGAAGTCAACTAGGAAATAAATAAAGGGCAGTGCTCTAACCCAACAGCTGCTTGAACTGGTTTGATCTGTGGCAACACCACTTTCCAGAGGCGCTTTTCCCCATTCTCTGTGTGTGCCTTAATAGTGGCTGTCAGAGGTATGGTAAACTGTCACTCTTGTGTGGACCAGAGCAGCTTTCACCTCTATGCTCACTAGACAACATACTGCACAGCTTGTACCAGCATGAGGGAATAAAGGCAGTGTCTGCCACAATATCTCTTTTCTGACTGCTAAAACCATTTTTAGGAGAGGATTTGCTCCATTTTTCATTAATTGCTTTAACAGGAGGAGAGTATTCTTGTTGTTAGATTGGTTTCCTCCTTTGGGAGGAACAAGCTCCCTCTTGCCAGCTAAACCTTCCCTGTACCAGACTCAGAGAGTTCAATATGAGGAAAGTCATGTGTGGTTTCAGTTGGTTTATTAAAGCTGTAGAGAGGCTTGTCCTGGCAAAGGAGCACTGTGGTGCTATTAAAAGAGCAGAATGGCAACAGGGCATCATCTCCAGCTAATTGTTTCATCAACTTGGAGAGCAACAACCACTTGCTAAATAAGGCACTTTTCCTGCTTTGCAGTTGTGCTCTTCTGTCTGCCAAGAAAAGCTCTGATGCTTCTGAAGGTTTCTCAGGGCCTCTAGAAATGCTGCCTTTGTTTTCAGTCCAGAAAGACAAAAAGCAAAACCAAGAGCTGCAAATTGGAAGAGGTGAAAACACTGAGATTTGCGCTCCTCTCACCCACGTAAAACCCACGTAACCAGCAAGTATTGGCTGGAAGAAAAAGAATTAATGGAACTTGTTTGCTGCATCTGCGTTAGAAAATTTTGACGTTCAGCTAAAGAAAAGACACTTGAGAGTTTCCTCAAATAAGTTTATGTTTTCAGTTGCTTTGGGAAAAACAAACAAGTTTGCATGTTTTTCCAAAATATTGAAAATGCTTGACTTTTTCATATTGCAGACCAGGAAAGCGAAGCTATTAAGCCACTTCTATAATAAGACTTGAGAAGAAATAAAGGGCTATTTAGAACTAGTTATTGCTCTTTGTAATAAACTGAACTGGCAAAAATTCTTTTATTTTATCCTCTTTCCGAGTTACTCAGAAATCAAACATGATGTAAGCACCTATTAGTTAAAGAACATGCTCATGCATGTTGATTTCCCTTGTCTCAGACTCAGCTATCTGGCAATTTAAAACATCAATAGTAAAACATTTCTGCACTTAAAAGCTGTATCTTTTCACCAGTAAAGCTTCTTCCTTAACACACCTCCCATCTGTTCTGGCATGCCCATTTGTGGGCTGTGTTTAAACTTTGTGTCTAAATTTCTTCTTTCTTCTCCCCAAGCAGGTGACCAGAGATTGAACCAGGCCACATGTCCCTGGATGCCAAACTTGGCATCAGTGTTCTTGGTCTACTATCAATAGCAAAGGTTCACTAGGTGATGCACATGGCTCCAAACCTGTAATCTTAAATTTCTGGAGCAAGTCTTTCACTAAAATTCACTTAAGGATGAAGTTCTCGCAGATATGAATGGACCTGAGAAGTGTGAATGCATAGGTGTTTCTCACTCTTGCAACAAAGAAGGGAAGAGATCATGGGCATGGAGACCAGGGCTACCTCTGAACTGGCCAGCCTGCTTACCAGAAGCCCTGGGGACACTGAACAGAAGTACCCAAGTGCCGGACACATCCTGCAGTGTGATTACGGCTCGTGTGCCACGTCAAGCCCACCTGCCAGATTAACTGTGGGCGTAGGACAAGCCAGTCATGATGAGGAATTCCTCTAGTCCCAGTTGCAATTGACAAGAAAAGGAATAGGAAGATAGGAGCTGAAAAGCCGCGTGCAGTAACCTTTCCCTTTGTCAGAAATGTCAAACCAATTCTTAACAGCTCACTTTAAAATGCATTTTACATCCTCTTTCTGACATCTTTCCCACCTCCCCAACATTGCCAGAAGATACAAACTCATCCTGACAGGCAGAACAGGAAGGGAAAATGAGGAAAAAAAATAAGACAAAAACAAATCTCTAAATCATCTTTGTAACCATCATAGAGGACAATAAGAGTTAGTATAATACACTTACTGACAAACCAAGCATGAACCACCTTCTCCCCACAAAACCCCAGCACTAATCACACAGAAATGAGTCTACTTATCCTAGCAGAACCCAATGACTACTGTCTTACTTCCTGCTAAACCCTGATAACACTTTGTAATATATAGTATATAGTATATAGGGCTCACATTCTTATTTTTTTTTATTGCCTTTCTCCTCTCACAAACTTCTTCCATTCCTTTTTTCCATCATGTTGACTTACAGAACCTGACATCTTTGCATCAGGAAAGTTGTGCAGCTCTACTAATTGCTGCTGAATGAAGATGCATGTTGCACAAAAAAGAAAAATCACAATAAAGAGAAAAGGAAGAGGTTTTACTGACAAAACTCTCATATTTGCATTTTATGACTTTATAAGTGGACTCTGCCTTATGTAATCCTACATCTCTTAAAAATTAGATCTAATCTCATTAGCCATCTGGGCTTCTACTTTACTCAGTGAACAGAGAAAGGGAAAGTCAGGAGAATGATTCACCATACCTTCTTTAGAAAGCTATTTTAGGATGGACTAAATCATTCTTTGGAGATTAGACAATTAATATAGACTAGACGTCCAACATCTACAGAGCTACAGGGTGAAATGTACTACTGTCATGACACAAGGAAGGATAGATCCTAAGACTAAGAGCTGTTAATAGATATCAGTGACAATTATTTGGTTTTAAAACCTCTGGGAAGGAGCAGACCCAGGGAGAGAAAACACTTGTTCAAGGTCACAGAGAAGATCACTGGAACTGCTCATGTCTCCTGACTGCCCTCGAAGGTCCTGAATAAAATATGATCATTTACCACACAAGGAAAAAGTTTAGGAGATGATAGTCCAAATATTACCTGCAAAAACAAACAAACAAAACCAAAACATCACTTCCCAAAAAAACCCCAAGAAAAATCATGACCTTAGAGAGGCATGTATTTAAGTACAGTTTCATTTACATGAAGCTTCTGAGAGTATTAGTAGTAGAAAACCACAAGCCTGTGGATTTTCAGTAGCTGCTTGTATTAACAAAAACCTGAGGCACCGGGTGATATCAACAACCACATTACCCAACCAGACCCAAAGTAAATACACTGCAGCTTAGCTAGAGCTGGGGCAGAAGCTGTATGGAACAGAAGGACTTTGCACTGAGTGAAATTAGTGCTGACTCTGGACTAACTGATGGCAAATACTATTAAAAAGTACTGCAGACAGCATCTGGACACCAATCTGGGGGTGTTCAGTGATGTAGGACTTCCATACTGGAAGCCAGTAGTGATCAGAAAGTGGGAAACAAGCTTCATCTCTCCCACGATCAACCCCACCACAACCAACAGGACACCACAAGAGACATAAGGAACCTACAGGACCTTCCAAGGACATCTGGGAAAAGGAAGGTGGTGAAACACTACGAGAAACAAATAGCTCTGACGGTGGACTTGCACATAAATTGCCAACTGCTGCTGTGCTCAAGACAGCAGTCAACGTTAAAAAGTGCATCTTATAACATCAGTGTGGAAAAACCTGCACAGACCTGAAGATTGCTTTTTATCCTCATACCATCACGTCCCTTTGGACTTTCTCTTAGCTGTAGTCACTTCTCCTCCTCCTCCTCCTCCTCCAAGCACTTCATAACCACAAACCTCAGCTGCGCTTACTTGTTTCCTGTGTTTACCCAACAGATCATGGCAAAATGAGACAAGAAGAAGGAGTTTATAATAGGAAAATAATCAATAGTGACATGCCATCACTGTCTGCAAGGCAATCGTTAGGAGAGACCTCGGGGGCTTCTGTTTGCTCGAGGTGTGATTGCCTCCTGCAGAGAGCTAAGCTGCTACCAAGGACTTCAGCAGGTGCCTTTTTCCTCCTCCTCCAGCCCAGGGAATACAGTGTAAGTCATGCAGCTAAATTACACCTCTGGGTTATCAGCAGCAGTATTAATTACTGTGTTCTCCCTAATTATCCTCTCTTAACACACCCAGTTGGTTTGCAGGAACAATGCAAGGTTGGCAAACTGGCATTTAAAAAATTACTGGGGTAGAGGCTCAGGTGATATAAAACAGCACAGCAGGTTTATAGAAAGGTCAGTTTATACTGGTGGTGGAGTTTAGCCACTGTTTTATGAGGGTGAGCTAGGCTGACATGCCCTGGCCAGCTGGCATGAATGGAGACAAACAGTTTGGGGTCAGTTGTTCACTGGTCTACATCATGACCTCATGCAAAGAGCTATTCCCTACCACAGCTCTAATGTGACTTTCTGACCTACATTAAAATAAAAAATATCATCATCCAGGATTAGAACATTCTTTTGTCTCCTATTCGATCCTGCATGAACTGCAGGTAGATTCTGACATGTTTCGGCTGTCTATCCTGTTCTTGAAATACCCAGATCTCAGTGGACTCAGATCACTGACATATGGAAAGTCACATTTGCAACACAAGACAACTCAGTTGTGTGCTTCCCTGCCTTTACTGTTTAAATCCCTGACTCTCTCCAGGCTGGCACTCTTCTAGGATGCAAATTGTGTCTGGACTGTGCAGCTCAACTCACCAGATTCCACCCATCTCAAACGAGGTTGACAAGAATGGCTGCTGGGTGGCCTGACAGTCTGCTCTTGGAGCCTTGACAGATTTGCTGCCTTGGAGGGTGACAAACCTACACCATCAAAATATACCCCTGCCCCCATCATATAGATGTGTCCCTGGAAGAGCACTAGCATTCAGATAAAGGGAATTTAAAAAAGAATTCTGCAATCTGGAGTGTATCTTTTTGGACTGTAATCTTTCAGCATGGTCCTTTCAATGCACATGTGTCCATAACCTCAGATCAGCACCTCTTGCTGTGGAACGTTTTCTTTCATGTCCCTCAGAATGTGTTTCTGTTTTGTTCTCACTTGGTGCTTATGAAAATCCTGTCTAACTGGTCTTCTGTCCTGTAGAAAACATGACATAAAAATAAAACAGATTTTGCAGAGATGGACTCTGAAAATGTCACCCGACTTTCCAGAGCTGACCTAAAGCTCTATTCGTCTCCTCTTGCCAGTTATAGGATATGAAGTACTTTTTGCAAATATCACCAGACTCCTGTGCTCATCTGCCTCCAGAGTTCAGAGTTTAAATGAAGCACTCAGAAGATATAGATCCAAGCAGGCAAGATATATTTGCCCGCATATAGAGTGAAGCAATAGAAATCCCATTTTAACAAACTGTTCTGTAGCTCAGAAAGTGAAATCTAGTCTGGTGAAGGTCAATTCTACCTCCATGTATATCATTTAAGTCCTTCTTAGGCCTGTAGCTGGCACAGAGGCCACACACTTTTGGGAATGTTTATCCTGATAGAAGATCCCTGTGGTTTTCAAGAACAAACACTAACTGCTGCACTTTTAAGACATTCCCAACAACACAACCATAATCAGGACAACGTGAGTGACACCCTGCTCTAGGAACTCAATGAGTGGACACAAAATAAGGTAAATCTACCCAATTCTTGGCTAATTCTTGCTCCTGCAGGAATCTGAGGACGGCTGCAGATTCACAGCACTGGAAGAGGGGGCAGAGATGTACAGGTGGAGGGACAAACCCACAGGAGAATGAGACAGTGCCTCAAACATCAAGCTCTCTCAGCCTTGCTCTATGTGTCTGACCATTTACTTCAGTTACCATCTCTAACATGAGATGGTGATAGCAGAGCAAGAATCATGCTCCTTTCTGGAGGAGATCAAGGGCTTTTCCTTCATTTTGATTACGTGAGTATAGCTCCAACCATGTTGTGGCTGGAGGCACCCAGAGTAGCCACGTCCATAAGAACATGAAAAGATACAATTAGGGAAGGTGTATTGCAATGCCAAAGAAGTCATCTCTACATTAATTTATTAATGACAAACAGAAATCTGCCCAACAGTGCAGCAAAAAAAGAAACTGGGACTTATATATAAAACCCCTGTCTCCTAGCCAGCAAAGCTCCATCCTTTTAAATCCCTTCCATGGCTATGAGCTCTCTCAGAAAGTAGCACTGTCTTGTTTCACCAGCAATTTTGCCTCATGAAGGTGACCTTCTCCATGATGCTGTAAAATATTCAGGGTGTAAAATGTGATACATAGATTGGGGTTTGATTCCTACCTGCACTTTTAGGAAGTACTACAGCCCATTTCAGTCAAAGGTAATCTTTCCAGCAAGCTTTGGATCAAGCCCAGCATAGACTTGAGCTCCCGAGGCCTCCTTAGTTTGTTGTTTTTTTTTTCTGGAGGAGAGTGTGCAGGACAGTGTTTGTGCTGATGAATATCTTGGCATTATAGTAACAAGGTGCAGGAGATCCAAAATCCTGCTGCTGTTAATATACATGAGTCACCACTGCTGCATGTGCCAAACATACTTCCAAACGAAGCTGCAGTTTGCCCTTGGTTGTTTAGCTGGGCAAAGGCAAGTTTGCAAAACTTGAGTATTTTCTCAGTGATTTGAGATATCGACATAGCAGAAATATCTGTCTCGATCTGCTTACTGGCAAACATCAAACAAAGGTGGCTGCTGCGTGTTTGCGTTTTATTAATAGTTTACAACTTCAATTTTTCTTCTCTTTTGTTCCTG
>NW_009719842.1:236598-244761 GCF_000703405.1 Apaloderma vittatum
ATCCCACAGAAAACTATGAAAATATATATATGTAGATGTCTGCCAAATAGATTTCTTGGAGGAAAGCATAAAAGTGTGAATAATGGATTCTGAAGTATGGATAATTAGCAGATCAAATAACCCCGAGGACTGGGAAATTTTTTCATCATCTGCAGATATTCACTATTCCTATTTTTCTAAATAAATTATGTGTACCCTCCAGGTACATTTTTTCACCTACTTCATATAATAAAAATAGAGGTGTCTATTGTGGGGGCAGGGGAGGTTATTTATTTATTTTAAATTAAATTAAGGCTTCTGACAGTGAGGAAATGATAGCTCTGGCTGCAGTTAGGAGTCATATGGGCAACTGCTCTACAAGATTCCTTACCGTAGCACCTCTACCCTGACTTTTCCACTCTAGCAAAAGGCTGTTGTTTAATTTAGTTCAGTAATGCCAAGCTAAAGAAGTTTGCCAACATCAGCAGGATGGTCAGTGGGTAGCAGTAATGCAGCAAAAATTGTGGACCCGTTTGTCTTTGGGTGCATATGGCTACAACTCTCCCTTAGGATTCCAAATCATATTCCAACATTTTTTCCTAAATACTGCCTTACTCATTTACTTTCCTGCTTCTCAGTGTATCCGTAAATAAGGAACATGCAAACCCCCAGTGACACAAAATTAAAGCAATTCGCTTCTCATTGGATTCAGAGCAAGGCTAGAACACAACAGAGTGTCCTTTCCTCCCTCCAGACAGCACTTTATCTGCCACTGCTGCTGCTCATCACCAGCTCACAGCTGATACATGCCCTGAAAAGTGTGTGCGGCATTGCCCATACATTTTTGGAAATAAATGAGTAGATAAAAGAAGGGCTGAACACTGAGGTGTTCAGTTGCTAATCTGTAGAAGCAGTCAGGGACTGATCCTTAAAAAATCAATAGGACTCTGTTGCAACCTAGGAGTTCATAAGAGCAGGATTTCATAGCAATTCTCTTATCAAAAACAAGAGGACCGAAACTCTGTATTGTACTAAGATAACAAGAAAAATATGTAACTGTTACTTATTATAAATAAACCTGACAAATCGTTTCAAAGCTCGAGCTCTCCAAACCTTTTTTTCTAATGAGACACTGTCATCTTAGAGGCAAAATAGAAGTCTTCCCTTAGAGACAGTAATTTAATAGCAGGGACATTAATTAATTTCATCTCCACATCAATGCTCTATTTTATTTAAACCCCCATCCTGCAGCCACTGGGGTGCTTGAGCATCTGCAAAGCCTGCAAGGGCCCTGGACTGCAGCCAAGGGGAGGTTTGGTGTAGGTGGCAGACGGCAGACTAATGGGGACACGAGAGAACCAGCTCTAAGCTAGTTTGCTTGGGTAGCCACAGTGGTTTACCAAGAGTAACATGGTGCTTAGCCCAGGAAAAGCAGGGTAAATTACAACCATTCATACTTAGCTCAGGCAGTACTATGACCATGGATCTTTGCTAGCAATAAGGAAATTACGGCTATTACCAATAGGCTTTGAGTACTCAGATGACCTAAACTCACCTATGATCCCTCTTTGTTGATGAAAATTTGCAATAGCAATTCACCAGGGACCCAGAATAATGGTTATATTTGTGAATGATGGTAGTTTCCCTCCTTAGAAATCCCCTCGCTGAACTGTAATAGTAAACAGGATAAATGCGCTCAATGCGCATGGCGCGCCAAAATGCAATACCTAGAACTACAAAAGCAAGGTTTGATGTGACCCAGAGATCTTGCTAAATCCCGAGCAACAGGCGTTGCTGAGGCCTGAAAAATATAATTCAATGTCAAGGAAAGATGTCACGAAGTACTGTCAGGAAGATGTCTCTATCAGTAGCCCCATTAAAAATCAAATTGATCTTTCGTTACACCATGCAATTAACCTACATAAATATGTATTATCAGTGACTTCACTAGTTACTCCTCTCATTCATCCATCAAACCACATGAAGACACAAGCAAGCACTGTTCAAAAAAGCACATCTTTGGTGACCAAGCCACTCCAGCCTGGAAGGAAAATGCAGGAAGTTTTCACCTGCCTTCCCTTGTTACTCATCAGTAAAATAGCAATAGTAGAAACCTCTCAACTTTAGGTACTACTATTCTCGTGACAGATGCTCACTCTTCTGGTAACGGCTGGGTGCAGACTGAGCAAGACAAATCCCATTCTCAGAGTTTTTTGCCATTAGAAAGTAAACTGCATTAGTTTACTGCATAGATACACATGGAAAACATAACTTCTGGAGAACTGACACACATGCACACACTCTCTGCAGAACCCTTCAGAAGTGCTGCAGCCTACCAACCCTAGAAATACACATCACAGACCACAGCCATGTACCCTAGCACCACACACTGTAGCATTTTTATGTTCTGTCAATAATTCTCTCCAGCAGCTCAGCAAAGTCTGGCAAAGCCTAAGGCTATAGCCAGCAGTTTTTTATGAGCATAATAAGCAGAGTTTATTTCCACACCACAGACATAAACATTTCCAGGATCTCAGCCACGTACACAGGGTACCTGAGACACCAGCAGCTGTCTCCAGCTCCACTTGACCCCCTGAAACAGGAGGCATGGAAAATGCTATCCCAGCAGGCATTAATGCAGGTTAATTAAACCTAAACTGCTTGGCAGGGGCACAGTGAATTGAGAAGCAGTGCTTCTGCAGGCTGCCCAGTGCACCAATCCCACCGTGGCATCATCATTAATGGTTCTCACACAAGCCTCAGGGCTCATTTGCTTGACAAGAGCAAAGCAGTAATTTTACTGTTGAACACTTGCAAAAATGATGCCCTGACTGTTATCAAAAGTGACAGGCAAGTTATGTGAGCAGTTAACTGAAGGTTACTTTTTAGGGCCAAACCTCTGAATAGATCAGACATCAATTAGTTCATGCATGGAAGGAAGAGGGAAAAGAAAACATAAAGAGAAAAAGGAGGAAAGAAGAATACAGAAGGAGGGGAAAGAAATAACAGTAAAGAGATGGACTTCATTGGTTTTGCTGAATCAGCACTCTGAGGAAGAGAAAGGGGAAGGCTTCAAGCACGGCTTTATTCCCCAGGCAGCTCAGACCATGCCGGCTGGTTGGCAGCTGCTGCAACTAAGGCAGCCCAGCTCGGCCGGTTGGAAGAAAATGAGGTTTCAGCACACACAGGAGGAGAACCCCTCAACTGGTACCTTTCACAATGTTTTGGGGGCTTCTGCTTTTCTCTGTGTTCCTCGAGTGAAAAACTTCATGAAAAAACTTCCAAGGTCCAACAAACTGCTTCATTTATGCTATGGACACTCAAAGAGGAACAAAATCATCCATAGAGTGAACATACCTGGGCAACCTCCACTTCAGGATTTTTGGAAACAAATACAAAGACTTCAAGACTCAGGAAAATGCTTAAAGAAAAACCTTCAGTTTTGACAAGTTTTCCATAGTTAAAAAATAATACTGAAGTTAAACATCTCAGTTTGATTAACTCTAAATAAAAATATGGGATTTTCATCTTAAAATTACTTTTCCTTTTGAAAACTTTAGTAATATGAGGCTATGGAAGTGAAAGCTGAAAAAAAGAGAAAAAGAGTATAATGCTGCAGTGAATGTGCTTTGCTTAAAAATAGTGAAGTTTTTGTTTGCTCTTATGCAAAAGCACGCAGAAGTGGAGAGAGTCACCCCCTCACCGAAACATCCTATCCATCCCTGCTTCACTGGATGGCAAACGTGAGGAAAACCAAGAAAACTAAACTCAGAACCTGCAAGCTGACCTATGACTGAGATCTTGGTGGAGCCTTCCTGGCTCAGAAAGAGAGAGTTGGTACCCATCACCTGCAGGGTGAGGAACCAAAGAAATCTTGTCCCTGCCTTTTGTGTGCGCTGCCAAAGGAGATAGGTACTGGTAACGGCTACTGCACCAGATGTTAGCTAGATGGACTTCTCTGCTGGGCTTCTTTAGGATGGTGTAGCATGAGTCCAGAGGTTCTCTAAATTTTGTGGAGAATAAGATGGTTGGGAGGAAAGGGATAGGATTCTCCAGGACTCAGACCCGAAAGGGTGAAGCCTATGGACACCAAACTAAATTCAAAAGTATAACTTGTGGTTTTCTTGCAGTTAATGGCTTTAGTGGTTATTAGGGACACAGTTTTAGGAGGCTTTCTTTTTATGGTGAACAGCAAGAGAAAGAAAAGCAGATCGCTTACTTCTCTGTCTCCCTCCCAGAGCAGCTGCCCACAGTGCAAGATGTTGAGTCCCAGCTGAGCTTATGCAGGTGGGGTGACAGGTACTTGCCTCTGTCTTAGGGGTACCCCCAGGGACCCTGCACCCCAGCTCTCACAGCCCTGCAGCAGGCACGGCCCCGAGCTGTGTCCTCCCAGACCGCACCACACTGGGGGAGGCACCGAGACAGCTCACTGGCTGTGAGATTAAAGCATCCCGTTATTTATGTCCATATAAATTCAATTCTGTATCTGTCAACCTTGACAGGAACATAAATACTCAAAGGGCTGGAGGTAGGATGAGGGAGTCTCTTGGGTTTGGGATGAGAATATTGCAGCTGGAAGCTTATTTGTCCGGGTTCCCATTGTCCCAGTCCCTCCACCACATTTCCACACCTTTTCTGATGTTTATCACCCCAAGAAAGGCCAGCGTTTTGCCTTACTGGTTTGCTCCTGGAGCACAGCCTGGCTTGGTTGATATAAGCAGACTGGATGCAGGCAAGGACTGAATCTTACAGAGAGTGCCTGTTGGTTTTCTGATCACATCCCGGCCTGGCTGTCAGGCTCCAAAGGCAACAGGATTTATTGCACTGAAACGAGCAGCAGCAGGCGCCTGTGAGGAGCCTAGAGAGCTTCATGCACAAGAATAAAAATTTCAGGGCCGCTTGGAGATATGAAATATTTCTTAATTACTTTCTGTTCCAGCACAGCTTGAGGATTTTGCTGTTGTTGTTGTTCTTGGTACTTGTTTGGTAGTTTGGGCATTTTGTTGTGGGTTTTGTTTTTTTTTTTAAATATAACTGGAAACAAAATGATACTAATTCCAGCTTCCTCACAGTGTCTCATAAAGGACTAGCCATGGCTTTGCTTGGGGACTGTCTGCTCATGGATTATGCTGGCACAGAGATGGTGTCAGCCTCTGTCAGTATGGGATCATTTATCTCATGCTGAAAGACATTAAAATCTCCTCCCCTGAGACATTTCTCCATAATGGCTTTGTGGAGAGGTGCATCATTGTAACGCTTGCTTAAAAGAAGCCTGGGCGAGCTCCTTCCATTGATTCCCGTCTAGCCCTGCCAGATCATGCATTTCACTAATGCCCCTGCTGCTCAGTAACATTTGTCCCTTGGACTGTGATTCCTAAGGCATAATTTCCCCAATTATCCTTAAAACTTAAGCTGTGCTCTTCTCCTCTTCCTCAATTTCTGCACCCCCAAAATATGCAGTTTCTCACTGCTGAAGCCAACACCTGACAGGAAAGGTCCAGGTAAGTGCTAAACTAAATTTGTTTCTGGGCTGCTGCTCACTGTGTCCTGGGAGAGAAAAAAAGAATTTTCCTGGGGAAATAAGAAAAGCCCAGAGACTGAAACCTGGTCCTCTCACCATTACCGCATCTCCAGATGTTGCATAAACATGCACAGCCCCAGCAGCCAGACCAGCCATAGCAAAAGGAAACCGCCAGGGCTCTGGGATCTGCACCTTATTCACAGCTTTCCTCTCCCAAAAACACTATGAAAATCTCTTGTTTTGTACTAGCCATCAGTCAGTAAAATTCCCCAAAGGTGAACTGCTCAGTTGAACAGATGACCCTTTTGCAGTAGGTTTTGTGGGTAGAGGGATGCAGATGCCAGAGGAATGCAAGGCGAATAATGAACACCAATGCTTGCCTCCTCCTTGTCTCAGGATCAAGACCATCCAGGACATGGACCCAGGCAGAGCAGAGGTGGCTGCATGTACCCACACTGAAGTCATCTGCGCTCACACACATCTCTTCGCTTCTGCCATCCCACGGGAGGGCTCTCTGTAACACTGTCACAGAGCTTGTTCTACATCCCCAGAGGCGAGACCTAAGATAAAGGACCTTATTTTGGTAGTGTCCCCCAGTTCAACCCTTCCCAGAGCTTCCCTGTCTGCTCCTGGATTGTGCCTTGCACCAAATGTAATACTCAGAAACAGAGCTAAAAGAGCACAACATCCCTCGTTCTGTGCATGTGAACTGAGAACAAGGCAGCACTCGCAGTCCAAAAGTCTTCCCACCTATGCCACACTCAGTGCATCAGCTTTTGACTAGAGGAAATTGGTCCTGCGTAATTGTAAAACATAAACCGCTGGACATGACCTTAGAGCAGGCAGCTTTCAAAAACAGCGAAGTGGCACAAGCAGGATTTGCTTCCCCATTACTAGAACTGCTCAGATCTTTGTTCCTAAAAATGACACATTTTCTTCCAGCACACCAGGTTGGGAAGGACAGCAGGGGTGGGCAGCTGGATGGAAAAGAGAATGACAATTTTACCAGGACAGCCCAATGACCGTGGTAGGTCATGTTTTTTAATCTTTTCTAGGTTAAACACAGGCAGTTGTGTCTTGTTATATTACATTATATAATATGATTTGCTGATATAGTTTGACAGGTTGAATCCAAGAACATGGTGACTCATGTAGGAAATTGGAAGCCTCCTTGTCTCCAGCATAGTGTTTCCGGAAGCTAGAGTGAATCAAATTGATTGTATTTATCTCGTTATTTTGGCTATTTAGTAAATAACTATTTATTTAGCTATTTTTAAAGTCTGTAAAGAAAATCTCCCCAGATTTGAGAGAGAGATAAAAGCTACAGGCTTTGGCGCAAAATTTTTAGGAAATGTCCCAAAAGCGGAACAAGAGGAAAAGGGAATTGTTACCAAGGGTGTGTGTCAGAACTCCCGGGTTCCAGTCCCTGGCTCCAGCACTGACTTCAGAGAAAGGCAGCTTTCCCTGCAAAGCAGCCTGGCTGCCAAGGAGTTCCTTGCTTCGGGGGCTGAATGCTTCTGAAAAAAGCTTGAGCTTCCCTCTAGCATCTGGCCATCTCAGTGTGCCCAGACATAAAGATTCATTCCACAGTAGCATTGTAAATCTTAATTAAGATCTGTAAACTGTAGATGAAAAGGATTATACGAGTACACAAGTACCAGTATCAGGTAAAGACCCCAAGAAGCACACACTTTCATGCTATACCATGCACAGCAGCACTGAGAAATGTATGAATGTCACAACATTATTGATTTGGTAGCTGCTAAAAGGCTCCAGGATCTCTGGCAATAAAAGCATGATAATGAGAAGTGGCCAGGACAGCACTATTTCTGCAAACAGAATTTGCATTCACTGAGACTAGAGCATAAGCTGTATTTATCAATAGAGAGGTGAGAGCTGGTTTGAATGTAAAGGATTAGCCAAGTTCATTCTGCAGAAAATGTGGCTGTGGTTTACCTTTTTAGCATTTTCTGCAAGGTATCAATAAAAAAAGAGCAATTCACCCAAAAGTACATGCTGCAAAACAAAACCAAAAGTTATCAGAAGAGAGTCTAACTGCTATTTGGTTTTGGGGGATTAATTAATTTATTTTTAGGTGAAGCTTTCGAGTTCTCAATAGCTAAAATACCAAAACCTTGATCTATTTATACCCAGAATGTGGAGGAGCACAACTTCATTATAAGGTGAAGGAAAAGCAGAATGTTAAATTGCCCTAATGAGTAGCTACTATTTAATGAAAAAGAAGATAAAGTATTACTTTACAAAAGCCTGAAGCGTCTGAGATTTCTCTTGAGAGGGCAATATAACGCAATTAAGGCCAAGCACAAAAGCACTACCTCATTGATGTGTGTTGTCTGATACTGCCCTCTCCCACATCCCCCCCGCCCGGCCCTGGTCTCTATGTAAATGAGGACACAGCTCTAACAAGCTGCCTTCTATGATTTACCAAAAACGTTTCCAAAAACAGAGAGAAGGACAGTTAGTAAACACCCTTTGCTCTCCTGCCGACAGAAAGGGGAAAGAAGCTGCTGTGTTTTAACGCAGGCTCTGTGAAACAAGTAGATGCTTTGCTACTGCAGGTCATTAGCATAGGTATGGCCATAAATTGCGTTGTTCCCTACTGCTGCAGCTGTGGTACAGCTCTCACCCGCAGAGCAGAAATC